>NW_028175192.1:0-77000 GCF_965226575.1 Pagrus pagrus | reverse complement strand
TCTGCCCTGAGACCAGGAGAGATTCACCTGCCCTCAGACAACTTCTGCCCTGAGACCGGGAGGGATTCACCTGCCCTCAGACAAAACTGTGGGAAACAATGGTCTCTGCCCTGGGACCAGACGAGAATAAACAGCCATGAGGAAAAATCCTATGAAACAACTTCTGCCCTGAGACAAGAGGAGACAGTCGACTCCCTTTTTTCCCCAACTAGGTTGCCTTAAAACAGAAAAACATTGTCACCTGAGAGCATTTTTTTCTTCATTGAAAATAGATTAGGGGGGCAGTAAGAAATGTTGATTGGTCAACAACTACTACTGTGTTAAGTGCCATCAGTGGACTTATAGCCTGTGAGGTGCTCATCTTCATCAGGCTCGTTGGTCTAGGGGTATGATTCTCGCTTAGGGTGCGAGAGGTCCCGGGTTCAAATCCCGGACGAGCCCTCCTCAAAGCCTGTCTACCTTTCACAGTTGCTCGATGAGCATGTCTTTGGCAGAGTCACAGAAAATACATGAGACAACTACAGTACCTCCTGTCTGAGTTTGCTGAACAGGCTTGTTGCCTTGTTCTGCACTCGCCAATCATTTTTGTGGCTGTTGCCCTGAGACCAGGAGGGATTCACCTGCCCTGAGACCAGGAGAGATTCACCTGCCCTCAGACAACTTCTGCCCTGAGACCAGGAGGGATTCACCTGCCCTCAGACAAAACTGTGGGAAACAATGGTCTCTGCCCTGGGACCAGATGAGACTTAACAGCCATGAGGGAATTCCTACAGAGCAACTTCTGCCCTCGGACCAGGAGAGATTCGCCTGCCCTCAGACAGCTTCTGCCCTGAGACCAGGAGGGATTCATCTGCCCTCAGACAACTTCTGCCCTGAGACCAGGACGGATTCATCTGCCCTCAGACAACTTCTGCCCTGAGACCAGAGGAGACAGTTGACTCCCGTTTGTCCAACTATGTTGCCTTAAAACAGAAAAATACGACTTCTGCCCTGAGACCAGGAGGGATTCACCTGCCCTCAGACAGCTTCTGCCCTGAGATCAGGAGGGATTCACCTGCCCTCAGACAAAACTGTAGGAAACAATGGTCTCTGCCCTGGGACCAGATGAGACTAAACAGCCATGAGGAAAATCCTACAAAACAACTTCTGCCCTGAGACCAGAGGAGACAATTGTCTCCCTTTTGTCCAACTATGTTGCCTTAAAACAGAAAAATACGACTTCTGCCCTGAGACCAGATGAGATTCACCTGCCCTCAGACAACTTCTGCCCTGAGACCAGGAGAGATTCACCTGCCCTCAGACATCTTCTGCCCTGAGACCGGGAGGGATTCACCTGCCCTCAGACAACTTCTGCCCTGCACCAGAAGAGATTCACCTGCCCTCAGACAACTTCTGCCCTGAGACCAGGAGGGATTCACCTGCCCTCAGACAAAATGTGGGAAACAATGGTCTCTGCCCTGGGACCAGATGAGACTTAACAGCCATGAGGAAAATCCTATAAAACAACTTCTGCCCTGGGACCAGGAGAGATTCGCCTGCCCTCAGACAACTTCTGCCCTGAGACCAGGAGGGATTCACCTGCCCTCAGACAACTTCTGCCCTGAGACCAGGAGGGTTTCATCTGCCCTCAGACAACTTCTGCCCTGAGACCACAGGAGATAGCTGACTCCCTTTTGTGCAACCACTTTACCTTAAAACAGAAAAATACGGCTTCTGACCTGAGACCAGGAGGGATTCGCCTGCCCTCAGACAACTTCTTCCCTGAGACCAGGAGGGATTCACCTGCCCTCAGACAAAACTGTAGGAAACAATGGTCTCTGCCCTGGGACCAGATGAGACTGAACAGCCAGGAGGAAAATCCTACAAAACAACTTCTGCCCTGAGACCAGAGGAGACAATTGTCTCCCTTTTGTCCAACTATGTTGCCTTAAAACAGAAAAATACGACTTCTGCCCTGAGACCAGATGAGATTCACCTGCCCTCAGACAACTTCTGCCCTGAGACCAGGAGAGATTCACCTGCCCTCAGACAACTTCTGCCCTTAGACCAGGAGGGATTCACCTGCCCTCAGACAACTTCTGCCCTGAGACCAGGAGGGATTCATCTGCCCTCAGACAACTTCTGCCCTGAGACCAGCAGGGATTCATCTGCCCTCAGACAGCTTTTGCCCTGAGACCAGAGAAGACAGTTGACTCCCTTTTGTCCAACTATGTTGCCTTAAAACAGAAAAAATTCACCTGCCCTCAGACAGCTTCTGCCCTGAGACCAGGAGGGATTCACCTGCCCTCAGACAAAACTGTAGGAAACAATGGTCTCTGCTCTGGGACCAGATGAGACTTAACAGCCATGAGGAAAATCCTACAAAACAACTTCTGCCCTGAGACCAGGAGGGATTCACCTGCCCTCAGACAAAACTGTGGGAAACAATGGTCTCTGCCCTGGGACCAGATGAGACTTAACAGCCATGAGGGAATTCCTACAGAGCAACTTCTGCCCTCGGACCAGGAGAGATTCGCCTGCCCTCAGACAGCTTCTGCCCTGAGACCAGGAGGGATTCATCTGCCCTCAGACAACTTCTGCCCTGAGACCAGGACGGATTCATCTGCCCTCAGACAACTTCTGCCCTGAGACCAGAGGAGACAGTTGACTCCCGTTTGTCCAACTATGTTGCCTTAAAACAGAAAAATACGACTTCTGCCCTGAGACCAGGAGGGATTCACCTTCCCTCAGACAGCTTCTGCCCTGAGACCAGGAGGGATTCACCTGCCCTCAGACAAAACTGTAGGAAACAATGGTCTCTGCCCTGGGACCAGATGAGACTAAACAGCCAGGAGGAAAATCCTACAAAACAACTTCTGCCCTGAGACCAGAGGAGACAATTGTCTCCCTTTTGTCCAACTATGTTGCCTTAAAACAGAAAAATACGACTTCTGCCCTGAGACCAGATGAGATTCACCTGCCCTCAGACAACTTCTGCCCTGAGACCAGGAGAGATTCACCTGCCCTCAGACAACTTCTGCCCTGAGACCAGGAGGGATTCACCTGCCCTCAGACAACTTCTGCCCTGAGACCAGGAGGGATTCATCTGCCCTCAGACAACTTCTGCCCTGAGACCAGCAGGGATTCATCTGCCCTCAGACAACTTTTGCCCTGAGACCAGAGAAGACAGTTGACTCCCTTTTGTCCAACTATGTTGCCTTAAAACAGAAAAAATTCACCTGCCCTCAGACAGCTTCTGCCCTGAGACCAGGAGGGATTCACCTGCCCTCAGACAAAACTGTAGGAAACAATGGTCTCTGCCCTGGGACCAGATGAGACTTAACAGCCATGAGGAAAATCGTACAAAACAACTTCTGCCCTGAGACCAGGAGGGATTCACCTGCCCTCAGACAAAACTGTGGGAAACAATGGTCTCTGCCCTGGGACCAGATGAGACTTAACAGCCATGAGGAAAATCCTACAAAACAACTTCTGCCCTGGGACCAGGAGAGATTCATCTGCCCTCAGACAACTTCTGCCCTGAGACCAGAGGAGACAGTTGACTCCCTTTTGTCCAACTATGTTGCCTTAAAACAGAAAAATACGACTTCTGCCCTGAGACCAGGAGTTATTCACCTGCCCTCAGACAACTTCTGCCCTGAGACCAGGAGGGATTCACCTGCCCTCAGACAACTTCTGCCCTTAGACCAGGAGGGATTCACCTTCCCTCAGACAGCTTCTGTCCTGAGACCAGGAGGGATTCACCTTCCCTCAGACAACTTCTGCCCTGAGACCAGAGGAGACAGTTGACTCCCGTTTGTCCAACTATGTTGCCTTAAAACAGAAAAACATTGTCACCTGAGAGCATTTTTTTCTTCATTGAAAATAGATTAGGGGGGCAGTAAGAAATGTTGATTGGTCAACAACTACTACTGTGTTAAGTGCCATGAGTGGACTTAGAGCCTGTGAGGTGCTCATTTATCAGGCTCGTTGGTCTAGGGGTATGATTCTCGCTTAGGGTGCGAGAGGTCCCGGGTTCAAATCCCGGACGAGCCCTCCTCAAAGCCTGTCTACCTTTCACAGTTGCTCGATGAGCATGTCTTTGGCAGAGTCACAGAAAATACATGAGACAACTACAGTACCTCCTGTCTGAGTTTGCTGAACAGGCTTGTTGCCTTGTTCTGCACTCGCCAATCATTTTTGTGGCTGTTGCCCTGAGACCAGGAGGGATTCACCTGCCCTGAGACCAGGAGAGATTCACCTGCCCTCAGACAACTTCTGCCCTGAGACCAGGAGGGATTCACCTGCCCTCAGACAAAACTGTAGGAAACAATGGTCTCTGCCCTGGGACCAGATGAGACTTAACAGCCATGAGGAAAATCCTACAAAACAACTTCTGCCCTGAGACCAGGAGGGATTCACCTGCCCTCAGACAAAACTGTGGGAAACAATGGTCTCTGCCCTGGGACCAGATGAGACTTAACAGCCATGAGGAAAATCCTACAAAACAACTTCTGCCCTGGGACCAGGAGAGATTCATCTGCCCTCAGACAACTTCTGCCCTGAGACCAGAGGAGACAGTTGACTCCCTTTTGTCCAACTATGTTGCCTTAAAACAGAAAAATACGACTTCTGCCCTGAGACCAGGAGTTATTCACCTGCCCTCAGACAACTTCTGCCCTGAGACCAGGAGAGATTCACCTGCCCTCAGACAACTTCTGCCCTGAGACCAGGAGAGATTCACCTGCCCTCAGACAACTTCTGCCCTGAGACCAGGAGGGATTCACCTGCCCTCAGACAAAACTGTGGGAAACAATGGTCTCTGCCCTGGGACCAGATGAGACTTAACAGCCATGAGGAAAATCCTACAAAATAACTCCTGCCCTGGGACCAGGAGAGATTCGCCTGCCCTCAGACAACTTCTGCCCTGAGACCAGGAGGGATTCATCTGCCCTCAGACAACTTCTGCCCTGAGACCAGGACGGATTCATCTGCCCTCAGACAACTTCTGCCCTGAGACCAGAGGAGACAGTTGACTCCCGTTTGTCCAACTATGTTGCCTTAAAACAGAAAAATACGACTTCTGCCCTGAGACCAGGAGGGATTCACCTGCCCTCAGACAGCTTCTGCCCTGAGACCAGGAGGGATTCACCTGCCATCAGACAAAACTGTAGGAAACAATGGTCTCTGCCCTGGGACCAGATGAGACTAAACAGCCATGAGGAAAATCCTACAAAACAACTTCTGCCCTGAGACCAGAGGAGACAATTGTCTCCCTTTTGTCCAACTATGTTGCCTTAAAACAGAAAAATACGACTTCTGCCCTGAGACCAGATGAGATTCACCTGCCCTCAGACAACTTCTGCCCTGAGACCAGGAGAGATTCACCTGCCCTCAGACATCTTCTGCCCTGAGACCGGGAGGGATTCACCTGCCCTCAGATAAAACTGTAGGAAACAATGGTCTCTGCCCTGGGACCAGATGAGACTAAACAGCCATGAGGAAAATCCTACAAAACAACTTCTGCCCTGAGACCAGAGGAGACAATTGTCTCCCTTTTGTCCAACTATGTTGCCTTAAACCAGAAAAATACGACTTCTGCCCTGAGACCAGATGAGATTCACCTGCCCTCAGACAACTTCTGCCCTGAGACCAGGAGAGATTCACCTGCCCTCAGACAACTTCTGCCCTGAGACCGGGAGGGATTCACCTGCCCTCAGACAAAACTGTGGGAAACAATGGTCTCTGCCCTGGGACCAGACGAGACTTAACAGCCATGAGGAAAAATCCTATGAAACAACTTCTGCCCTGAGACAAGAGGAGACAGTCGACTCCCTTTTTTCCCAACTACGTTGCCTTAAAACAGAAAAACATTGTCACCTGAGAGCATTTTTTTCTTCATTGAAAATAGATTAGGGGGGCAGTAAGAAATGTTGATTGGTCAACAACTACTACTGTGTTAAGTGCCATGAGTGGACTTAGAGCCTGTGACCAGACGAGAATAAACAGCCATGAGGAAAAATCCTATGAAACAACTTCTGCCCTGAGACAAGAGGAGACAGTCGACTCCCTTTTTTCCCCAACTAGGTTGCCTTAAAACAGAAAAATACGACTTCTGCCCTGAGACCAGATGAGATTCACCTGCCCTCAGACAACTTCTGCCCTGAGACCAGGAGAGATTCACCTGCCCTCAGACATCTTCTGCCCTGAGACCGGGAGGGATTCACCTGCCCTCAGACAACTTCTGCCCTGCACCAGAAGAGATTCACCTGCCCTCAGACAACTTCTGCCCTGAGACCAGGAGGGATTCACCTGCCCTCAGACAAAATGTGGGAAACAATGGTCTCTGCCCTGGGACCAGATGAGACTCAACAGCCATGAGGAAAATCCTATAAAAAAACTTCTGCCCTGGGACCAGGAGAGATTCGCCTGCCCTCAGACAACTTCTGCCCTGAGACCAGGAGGGATTCACCTGCCCTCAGACAACTTCTGCCCTGAGACCAGGAGGGTTTCATCTGCCCTCAGACAACTTCTGCCCTGAGACCACAGGAGATAGCTGACTCCCTTTTGTGCAACCACTTTACCTTAAAACAGAAAAATACGGCTTCTGACCTGAGACCAGGAGGGATTCGCCTGCCCTCAGACAACTTCTTCCCTGAGACCAGGAGGGATTCACCTGCCCTCAGACAAAACTGTAGGAAACAATGGTCTCTGCCCTGGGACCAGATGAGACTGAACAGCCAGGAGGAAAATCCTACAAAACAACTTCTGCCCTGAGACCAGAGGAGACAATTGTCTCCCTTTTGTCCAACTATGTTGCCTTAAAACAGAAAAATACGACTTCTGCCCTGAGACCAGATGAGATTCACCTGCCCTCAGACAACTTCTGCCCTGAGACCAGGAGAGATTCACCTGCCCTCAGACAACTTCTGCCCTGAGACCAGGAGGGATTCATCTGCCCTCAGACAACTTCTGCCCTGAGACCAGCAGGGATTCATCTGCCCTCAGACAGCTTTTGCCCTGAGACCAGAGAAGACAGTTGACTCCCTTTTGTCCAACTATGTTGCCTTAAAACAGAAAAAATTCACCTGCCCTCAGACAGCTTCTGCCCTGAGACCAGGAGGGATTCACCTGCCCTCAGACAAAACTGTAGGAAACAATGGTCTCTGCTCTGGGACCAGATGAGACTTAACAGCCATGAGGAAAATCCTACAAAACAACTTCTGCCCTGAGACCAGGAGGGATTCACCTGCCCTCAGACAAAACTGTGGGAAACAATGGTCTCTGCCCTGGGACCAGATGAGACTTAACAGCCATGAGGGAATTCCTACAGAGCAACTTCTGCCCTCGGACCAGGAGAGATTCGCCTGCTCTCAGACAACTTCTGCCCTGAGACCAGGAGGGATTCACCTGCCCTGAGACCAGGAGAGATTCACCTGCCCTCAGACAACTTCTGCCCTGAGACCAGGAGGGATTCACCTGCCATCAGACAAAACTGTGGGAAACAATGGTCTCTGCCCTGGGACCAGATGAGACTTAACAGCCATGAGGGAAATCCTACAAAACAACTTCTGCCCTGGGACCAGGAGAGATTCGCCTGCCCTCAGACAACTTCTGCCCTGAGACCAGGAGGGATTCATCTGCCCTCAGACAACTTCTGCCCTGAGACCAGGACGGATTCATCTGCCCTCAGACAACTTCTGCCCTGAGACCAGAGGAGACAGTTGACTCCCGTTTGTCCAACTATGTTGCCTTAAAACAGAAAAATACGACTTCTGCCCTGAGACCAGGAGGGATTCACCTGCCCTCAGACAGCTTCTGCCCTGAGACCAGGAGGGATTCACCTGCCCTCAGACAAAACTGTAGGAAACAATGGTCTCTGCCCTGGGACCAGATGAGACTAAACAGCCATGAGGAAAATCCTACAAAACAACTTCTGCCCTGAGACCAGAGGAGACAATTGTCTCCCTTTTGTCCAACTATGTTGCCTTAAAACAGAAAAATACGACTTCTGCCCTGAGACCAGATGAGATTCACCTGCCCTCAGACAACTTCTGCCCTGAGACCAGGAGAGATTCACCTGCCCTCAGACATCTTCTGCCCTGAGACCGGGAGGGATTCACCTGCCCTCAGACAACTTCTGCCCTGCACCAGAAGAGATTCACCTGCCCTCAGACAACTTCTGCCCTGAGACCAGGAGGGATTCACCTGCCCTCAGACAAAATGTGGGAAACAATGGTCTCTGCCCTGGGACCAGATGAGACTCAACAGCCATGAGGAAAATCCTATAAAACA
Source organism: Pagrus pagrus (assembly GCF_965226575.1). NCBI lineage: Eukaryota > Metazoa > Chordata > Actinopteri > Spariformes > Sparidae > Pagrus > Pagrus pagrus. Next base: position 68,726 of record NW_028175192.1, on the reverse strand, counting down.
ACTTCTGCCCTGGGACCAGGAGAGATTCGCCTGCCCTCAGACAACTTCTGCCCTGAGACCAGGAGGGATTCACCTGCCCTCAGACAACTTCTGCCCTGAGACCAGGAGGGTTTCATCTGCCCTCAGACAACTTCTGCCCTGAGACCACAGGAGATAGCTGACTCCCTTTTGTGCAACCACTTTACCTTAAAACAGAAAAATACGGCTTCTGACCTGAGACCAGGAGGGATTCGCCTGCCCTCAGACAACTTCTTCCCTGAGACCAGGAGGGATTCACCTGCCCTCAGACAAAACTGTAGGAAACAATGGTCTCTGCCCTGGGACCAGATGAGACTGAACAGCCAGGAGGAAAATCCTACAAAACAACTTCTGCCCTGAGACCAGAGGAGACAATTGTCTCCCTTTTGTCCAACTATGTTGCCTTAAAACAGAAAAATACGACTTCTGCCCTGAGACCAGATGAGATTCACCTGCCCTCAGACAACTTCTGCCCTGAGACCAGGAGAGATTCATCTGCCCTCAGACAACTTCTGCCCTGAGACCAGCAGGGATTCATCTGCCCTCAGACAGCTTTTGCCCTGAGACCAGAGAAGACAGTTGACTCCCTTTTGTCCAACTATGTTGCCTTAAAACAGAAAAAATTCACCTGCCCTCAGACAGCTTCTGCCCTGAGACCAGGAGGGATTCACCTGCCCTCAGACAAAACTGTAGGAAACAATGGTCTCTGCTCTGGGACCAGATGAGACTTAACAGCCATGAGGAAAATCCTACAAAACAACTTCTGCCCTGAGACCAGGAGGGATTCACCTGCCCTCAGACAAAACTGTGGGAAACAATGGTCTCTGCCCTGGGACCAGATGAGACTTAACAGCCATGAGGGAATTCCTACAGAGCAACTTCTGCCCTCGGACCAGGAGAGATTCGCCTGCTCTCAGACAACTTCTGCCCTGAGACCAGGAGGGATTCACCTGCCCTGAGACCAGGAGAGATTCACCTGCCCTCAGACAACTTCTGCCCTGAGACCAGGAGGGATTCACCTGCCCTCAGATAAAACTGTGGGAAACAATGGTCTCTGCCCTGGGACCAGATGAGACTAAACAGCCATGAGGAAAATCCTACAAAACAACTTCTGCCCTGAGACCAGAGGAGACAATTGTCTCCCTTTTGTCCAACTATGTTGCCTTAAACCAGAAAAATACGACTTCTGCCCTGAGACCAGATGAGATTCACCTGCCCTCAGACAACTTCTGCCCTGAGACCAGGAGAGATTCACCTGCCCTCAGACAACTTCTGCCCTGAGACCGGGAGGGATTCACCTGCCCTCAGACAAAACTGTGGGAAACAATGGTCTCTGCCCTGGGACCAGACGAGACTTAACAGCCATGAGGAAAAATCCTATGAAACAACTTCTGCCCTGAGACAAGAGGAGACAGTCGACTCCCTTTTTTCCCAACTACGTTGCCTTAAAACAGAAAAACATTGTCACCTGAGAGCATTTTTTTCTTCATTGAAAATAGATTAGGGGGGCAGTAAGAAATGTTGATTGGTCAACAACTACTACTGTGTTAAGTGCCATGAGTGGACTTAGAGCCTGTGACCAGACGAGAATAAACAGCCATGAGGAAAAATCCTATGAAACAACTTCTGCCCTGAGACAAGAGGAGACAGTCGACTCCCTTTTTTCCCCAACTAGGTTGCCTTAAAACAGAAAAATACGACTTCTGCCCTGAGACCAGATGAGATTCACCTGCCCTCAGACAACTTCTGCCCTGAGACCAGGAGAGATTCACCTGCCCTCAGACATCTTCTGCCCTGAGACCGGGAGGGATTCACCTGCCCTCAGACAACTTCTGCCCTGCACCAGAAGAGATTCACCTGCCCTCAGACAACTTCTGCCCTGAGACCAGGAGGGATTCACCTGCCCTCAGACAAAATGTGGGAAACAATGGTCTCTGCCCTGGGACCAGATGAGACTCAACAGCCATGAGGAAAATCCTATAAAAAAACTTCTGCCCTGGGACCAGGAGAGATTCGCCTGCCCTCAGACAACTTCTGCCCTGAGACCAGGAGGGATTCACCTGCCCTCAGACAACTTCTGCCCTGAGACCAGGAGGGTTTCATCTGCCCTCAGACAACTTCTGCCCTGAGACCACAGGAGATAGCTGACTCCCTTTTGTGCAACCACTTTACCTTAAAACAGAAAAATACGGCTTCTGACCTGAGACCAGGAGGGATTCGCCTGCCCTCAGACAACTTCTTCCCTGAGACCAGGAGGGATTCACCTGCCCTCAGACAAAACTGTAGGAAACAATGGTCTCTGCCCTGGGACCAGATGAGACTGAACAGCCAGGAGGAAAATCCTACAAAACAACTTCTGCCCTGAGACCAGAGGAGACAATTGTCTCCCTTTTGTCCAACTATGTTGCCTTAAAACAGAAAAATACGACTTCTGCCCTGAGACCAGATGAGATTCACCTGCCCTCAGACAACTTCTGCCCTGAGACCAGGAGAGATTCACCTGCCCTCAGACAACTTCTGCCCTGAGACCAGGAGGGATTCATCTGCCCTCAGACAACTTCTGCCCTGAGACCAGCAGGGATTCATCTGCCCTCAGACAGCTTTTGCCCTGAGACCAGAGAAGACAGTTGACTCCCTTTTGTCCAACTATGTTGCCTTAAAACAGAAAAAATTCACCTGCCCTCAGACAGCTTCTGCCCTGAGACCAGGAGGGATTCACCTGCCCTCAGACAAAACTGTAGGAAACAATGGTCTCTGCTCTGGGACCAGATGAGACTTAACAGCCATGAGGAAAATCCTACAAAACAACTTCTGCCCTGAGACCAGGAGGGATTCACCTGCCCTCAGACAAAACTGTGGGAAACAATGGTCTCTGCCCTGGGACCAGATGAGACTTAACAGCCATGAGGGAATTCCTACAGAGCAACTTCTGCCCTCGGACCAGGAGAGATTCGCCTGCTCTCAGACAACTTCTGCCCTGAGACCAGGAGGGATTCACCTGCCCTGAGACCAGGAGAGATTCACCTGCCCTCAGACAACTTCTGCCCTGAGACCAGGAGGGATTCACCTGCCCTCAGATAAAACTGTGGGAAACAATGGTCTCTGCCCTGGGACCAGATGAGACTAAACAGCCATGAGGAAAATCCTACAAAACAACTTCTGCCCTGAGACCAGAGGAGACAATTGTCTCCCTTTTGTCCAACTATGTTGCCTTAAACCAGAAAAATACGACTTATGCCCTGAGACCAGATGAGATTCACCTGCCCTCAGACAACTTCTGCCCTGAGACCAGGAGAGATTCACCTGCCCTCAGACAACTTCTGCCCTGAGACCGGGAGGGATTCACCTGCCCTCAGACAAAACTGTGGGAAACAATGGTCTCTGCCCTGGGACCAGACGAGACTTAACAGCCATGAGGAAAAATCCTATGAAACAACTTCTGCCCTGAGACAAGAGGAGACAGTCGACTCCCTTTTTTCCCAACTACGTTGCCTTAAAACAGAAAAACATTGTCACCTGAGAGCATTTTTTTCTTCATTGAAAATAGATTAGGGGGGCAGTAAGAAATGTTGATTGGTCAACAACTACTACTGTGTTAAGTGCCATGAGTGGACTTAGAGCCTGTGACCAGACGAGAATAAACAGCCATGAGGAAAAATCCTATGAAACAACTTCTGCCCTGAGACAAGAGGAGACAGTCGACTCCCTTTTTTCCCCAACTAGGTTGCCTTAAAACAGAAAAATACGACTTCTGCCCTGAGACCAGATGAGATTCACCTGCCCTCAGACAACTTCTGCCCTGAGACCAGGAGAGATTCACCTGCCCTCAGACATCTTCTGCCCTGAGACCGGGAGGGATTCACCTGCCCTCAGACAACTTCTGCCCTGCACCAGAAGAGATTCACCTGCCCTCAGACAACTTCTGCCCTGAGACCAGGAGGGATTCACCTGCCCTCAGACAAAATGTGGGAAACAATGGTCTCTGCCCTGGGACCAGATGAGACTCAACAGCCATGAGGAAAATCCTATAAAACAACTTCTGCCCTGGGACCAGGAGAGATTCGCCTGCCCTCAGACAACTTCTGCCCTGAGACCAGGAGGGATTCACCTGCCCTCAGACAACTTCTGCCCTGAGACCAGGAGGGTTTCATCTGCCCTCAGACAACTTCTGCCCTGAGACCACAGGAGATAGCTGACTCCCTTTTGTGCAACCACTTTACCTTAAAACAGAAAAATACGGCTTCTGACCTGAGACCAGGAGGGATTCGCCTGCCCTCAGACAACTTCTTCCCTGAGACCAGGAGGGATTCACCTGCCCTCAGACAAAACTGTAGGAAACAATGGTCTCTGCCCTGGGACCAGATGAGACTGAACAGCCAGGAGGAAAATCCTACAAAACAACTTCTGCCCTGAGACCAGAGGAGACAATTGTCTCCCTTTTGTCCAACTATGTTGCCTTAAAACAGAAAAATACGACTTCTGCCCTGAGACCAGATGAGATTCACCTGCCCTCAGACAACTTCTGCCCTGAGACCAGGAGAGATTCACCTGCCCTCAGACAACTTCTGCCCTGAGACCAGGAGGGATTCATCTGCCCTCAGACAACTTCTGCCCTGAGACCAGCAGGGATTCATCTGCCCTCAGACAGCTTTTGCCCTGAGACCAGAGAAGACAGTTGACTCCCTTTTGTCCAACTATGTTGCCTTAAAACAGAAAAAATTCACCTGCCCTCAGACAGCTTCTGCCCTGAGACCAGGAGGGATTCACCTGCCCTCAGACAAAACTGTAGGAAACAATGGTCTCTGCTCTGGGACCAGATGAGACTTAACAGCCATGAGGAAAATCCTACAAAACAACTTCTGCCCTGAGACCAGGAGGGATTCACCTGCCCTCAGACAAAACTGTGGGAAACAATGGTCTCTGCCCTGGGACCAGATGAGACTTAACAGCCATGAGGGAATTCCTACAGAGCAACTTCTGCCCTCGGACCAGGAGAGATTCGCCTGCTCTCAGACAACTTCTGCCCTGAGACCAGGAGGGATTCACCTGCCCTGAGACCAGGAGAGATTCACCTGCCCTCAGACAACTTCTGCCCTGAGACCAGGAGGGATTCACCTGCCATCAGACAAAACTGTGGGAAACAATGGTCTCTGCCCTGGGACCAGATGAGACTTAACAGCCATGAGGGAAATCCTACAAAACAACTTCTGCCCTGGGACCAGGAGAGATTCGCCTGCCCTCAGACAACTTCTGCCCTGAGACCAGGAGGGATTCATCTGCCCTCAGACAACTTCTGCCCTGAGACCAGGACGGATTCATCTGCCCTCAGACAACTTCTGCCCTGAGACCAGAGGAGACAGTTGACTCCCGTTTGTCCAACTATGTTGCCTTAAAACAGAAAAATACGACTTCTGCCCTGAGACCAGGAGGGATTCACCTGCCCTCAGACAGCTTCTGCCCTGAGACCAGGAGGGATTCACCTGCCCTCAGACAAAACTGTAGGAAACAATGGTCTCTGCCCTGGGACCAGATGAGACTAAACAGCCATGAGGAAAATCCTACAAAACAACTTCTGCCCTGAGACCAGAGGAGACAATTGTCTCCCTTTTGTCCAACTATGTTGCCTTAAAACAGAAAAATACGACTTCTGCCCTGAGACCAGATGAGATTCACCTGCCCTCAGACAACTTCTGCCCTGAGACCAGGAGAGATTCACCTGCCCTCAGACATCTTCTGCCCTGAGACCGGGAGGGATTCACCTGCCCTCAGACAACTTCTGCCCTGCACCAGAAGAGATTCACCTGCCCTCAGACAACTTCTGCCCTGAGACCAGGAGGGATTCACCTGCCCTCAGACAAAATGTGGGAAACAATGGTCTCTGCCCTGGGACCAGATGAGACTCAACAGCCATGAGGAAAATCCTATAAAACAACTTCTGCCCTGGGACCAGGAGAGATTCGCCTGCCCTCAGACAACTTCTGCCCTGAGACCAGGAGGGATTCACCTGCCCTCAGACAACTTCTGCCCTGAGACCAGGAGGGTTTCATCTGCCCTCAGACAACTTCTGCCCTGAGACCACAGGAGATAGCTGACTCCCTTTTGTGCAACCACTTTACCTTAAAACAGAAAAATACGGCTTCTGACCTGAGACCAGGAGGGATTCGCCTGCCCTCAGACAACTTCTTCCCTGAGACCAGGAGGGATTCACCTGCCCTCAGACAAAACTGTAGGAAACAATGGTCTCTGCCCTGGGACCAGATGAGACTGAACAGCCAGGAGGAAAATCCTACAAAACAACTTCTGCCCTGAGACCAGAGGAGACAATTGTCTCCCTTTTGTCCAACTATGTTGCCTTAAAACAGAAAAATACGACTTCTGCCCTGAGACCAGATGAGATTCACCTGCCCTCAGACAACTTCTGCCCTGAGACCAGGAGAGATTCATCTGCCCTCAGACAACTTCTGCCCTGAGACCAGCAGGGATTCATCTGCCCTCAGACAGCTTTTGCCCTGAGACCAGAGAAGACAGTTGACTCCCTTTTGTCCAACTATGTTGCCTTAAAACAGAAAAAATTCACCTGCCCTCAGACAGCTTCTGCCCTGAGACCAGGAGGGATTCACCTGCCCTCAGACAAAACTGTAGGAAACAATGGTCTCTGCTCTGGGACCAGATGAGACTTAACAGCCATGAGGAAAATCCTACAAAACAACTTCTGCCCTGAGACCAGGAGGGATTCACCTGCCCTCAGACAAAACTGTGGGAAACAATGGTCTCTGCCCTGGGACCAGATGAGACTTAACAGCCATGAGGGAATTCCTACAGAGCAACTTCTGCCCTCGGACCAGGAGAGATTCGCCTGCTCTCAGACAACTTCTGCCCTGAGACCAGGAGGGATTCACCTGCCCTGAGACCAGGAGAGATTCACCTGCCCTCAGACAACTTCTGCCCTGAGACCAGGAGGGATTCACCTGCCCTCAGATAAAACTGTGGGAAACAATGGTCTCTGCCCTGGGACCAGATGAGACTAAACAGCCATGAGGAAAATCCTACAAAACAACTTCTGCCCTGAGACCAGAGGAGACAATTGTCTCCCTTTTGTCCAACTATGTTGCCTTAAACCAGAAAAATACGACTTCTGCCCTGAGACCAGATGAGATTCACCTGCCCTCAGACAACTTCTGCCCTGAGACCAGGAGAGATTCACCTGCCCTCAGACAACTTCTGCCCTGAGACCGGGAGGGATTCACCTGCCCTCAGACAAAACTGTGGGAAACAATGGTCTCTGCCCTGGGACCAGACGAGACTTAACAGCCATGAGGAAAAATCCTATGAAACAACTTCTGCCCTGAGACAAGAGGAGACAGTCGACTCCCTTTTTTCCCAACTACGTTGCCTTAAAACAGAAAAACATTGTCACCTGAGAGCATTTTTTTCTTCATTGAAAATAGATTAGGGGGGCAGTAAGAAATGTTGATTGGTCAACAACTACTACTGTGTTAAGTGCCATGAGTGGACTTAGAGCCTGTGACCAGACGAGAATAAACAGCCATGAGGAAAAATCCTATGAAACAACTTCTGCCCTGAGACAAGAGGAGACAGTCGACTCCCTTTTTTCCCCAACTAGGTTGCCTTAAAACAGAAAAATACGACTTCTGCCCTGAGACCAGATGAGATTCACCTGCCCTCAGACAACTTCTGCCCTGAGACCAGGAGAGATTCACCTGCCCTCAGACATCTTCTGCCCTGAGACCGGGAGGGATTCACCTGCCCTCAGACAACTTCTGCCCTGCACCAGAAGAGATTCACCTGCCCTCAGACAACTTCTGCCCTGAGACCAGGAGGGATTCACCTGCCCTCAGACAAAATGTGGGAAACAATGGTCTCTGCCCTGGGACCAGATGAGACTCAACAGCCATGAGGAAAATCCTATAAAACAACTTCTGCCCTGGGACCAGGAGAGATTCGCCTGCCCTCAGACAACTTCTGCCCTGAGACCAGGAGGGATTCACCTGCCCTCAGACAACTTCTGCCCTGAGACCAGGAGGGTTTCATCTGCCCTCAGACAACTTCTGCCCTGAGACCACAGGAGATAGCTGACTCCCTTTTGTGCAACCACTTTACCTTAAAACAGAAAAATACGGCTTCTGACCTGAGACCAGGAGGGATTCGCCTGCCCTCAGACAACTTCTTCCCTGAGACCAGGAGGGATTCACCTGCCCTCAGACAAAACTGTAGGAAACAATGGTCTCTGCCCTGGGACCAGATGAGACTGAACAGCCAGGAGGAAAATCCTACAAAACAACTTCTGCCCTGAGACCAGAGGAGACAATTGTCTCCCTTTTGTCCAACTATGTTGCCTTAAAACAGAAAAATACGACTTCTGCCCTGAGACCAGATGAGATTCACCTGCCCTCAGACAACTTCTGCCCTGAGACCAGGAGAGATTCATCTGCCCTCAGACAACTTCTGCCCTGAGACCAGCAGGGATTCATCTGCCCTCAGACAGCTTTTGCCCTGAGACCAGAGAAGACAGTTGACTCCCTTTTGTCCAACTATGTTGCCTTAAAACAGAAAAAATTCACCTGCCCTCAGACAGCTTCTGCCCTGAGACCAGGAGGGATTCACCTGCCCTCAGACAAAACTGTAGGAAACAATGGTCTCTGCTCTGGGACCAGATGAGACTTAACAGCCATGAGGAAAATCCTACAAAACAACTTCTGCCCTGAGACCAGGAGGGATTCACCTGCCCTCAGACAAAACTGTGGGAAACAATGGTCTCTGCCCTGGGACCAGATGAGACTTAACAGCCATGAGGGAATTCCTACAGAGCAACTTCTGCCCTCGGACCAGGAGAGATTCGCCTGCTCTCAGACAACTTCTGCCCTGAGACCAGGAGGGATTCACCTGCCCTGAGACCAGGAGAGATTCACCTGCCCTCAGACAACTTCTGCCCTGAGACCAGGAGGGATTCACCTGCCATCAGACAAAACTGTGGGAAACAATGGTCTCTGCCCTGGGACCAGATGAGACTTAACAGCCATGAGGGAAATCCTACAAAACAACTTCTGCCCTGGGACCAGGAGAGATTCGCCTGCCCTCAGACAACTTCTGCCCTGAGACCAGGAGGGATTCATCTGCCCTCAGACAACTTCTGCCCTGAGACCAGGACGGATTCATCTGCCCTCAGACAACTTCTGCCCTGAGACCAGAGGAGACAGTTGACTCCCGTTTGTCCAACTATGTTGCCTTAAAACAGAAAAATACGACTTCTGCCCTGAGACCAGGAGGGATTCACCTGCCCTCAGACAGCTTCTGCCCTGAGACCAGGAGGGATTCACCTGCCCTCAGACAAAACTGTAGGAAACAATGGTCTCTGCCCTGGGACCAGATGAGACTAAACAGCCATGAGGAAAATCCTACAAAACAACTTCTGCCCTGAGACCAGAGGAGACAATTGTCTCCCTTTTGTCCAACTATGTTGCCTTAAAACAGAAAAATACGACTTCTGCCCTGAGACCAGATGAGATTCACCTGCCCTCAGACAACTTCTGCCCTGAGACCAGGAGAGATTCACCTGCCCTCAGACATCTTCTGCCCTGAGACCGGGAGGGATTCACCTGCCCTCAGACAACTTCTGCCCTGCACCAGAAGAGATTCACCTGCCCTCAGACAACTTCTGCCCTGAGACCAGGAGGGATTCACCTGCCCTCAGACAACTTCTGCCCTGAGACCAGAGGAGACAGTTGACTCCCTTTTGTCCAACTATGTTGCCTTAAAACAGAAAAATACGACTTCTGCCCTGAGACCAGGAGGGATTCACCTGCCCTCAGACAACTTCTGCCCTGAGACCAGGAGGGATTCACCTGCCCTCAGACAACTTCTGCCCTGAGACCAGAGGAGACAGTTGACTCCCTTTTGTCCAACTATGTTGCCTTAAAACAGAAAAATACGACTTCTGCCCTGAGACCAGGAGGGATTCACCTGCCCTCAGACAGCTTCTGCCCTGAGACCAGGAGGGATTCACCTGCCCTCAGACAAAACTGTAGGAAACAATGGTCTCTGCCCTGGGACCAGATGAGACTAAACAGCCATGAGGAAAATCCTACAAAACAACTTCTGCCCTGAGACCAGAGGAGACAATTGTCTCCCTTTTGTCCAACTATGTTGCCTTAAAACAGAAAAATACGACTTCTGCCCTGAGACCAGAAGAGATTCACCTGCCCTCAGACAACTTCTGCCCTGCACCAGAATAGATTCACCTGCCCTCAGACAACTTCTGCCCTGAGACCAGGAGAGATTCACCTGCCCTCAGACAACTTCTGCCCTGAGACCAGGAGGGATTCACCTGCCCTCAGACAACTTCTGCCCTGAGACCAGAGGAGACAGTTGACTCCCTTTTGTCCAACTATGTTGCCTTAAAACAGAAAAATACGACTTCTGCCCTGAGACCAGGAGGGATTCACCTGCCCTCAGACAACTTCTGCCCTGAGACCAGGAGAGATTCACCTGCCCTCAGACAACTTCTGCCCTGAGACCAGAGGAGACAGTTGACTCCCTTTTGTCCAACTATGTTGCCTTAAAACAGAAAAATACGACTTCTGCCCTGAGACCAGGAGGGATTCACCTGCCCTCAGACAACTTCTGCCCTGAGACCAGGAGGGATTCACCTGCCCTCAGACAACTTCTGCCCTGAGACCAGGAGGGTTTCATCTGCCCTCAGACAACTTCTGCCCTGAGACCACAGGAGATAGCTGACTCCCTTTTGTGCAACCACTTTACCTTAAAACAGAAAAATACGGCTTCTGACCTGAGACCAGGAGGGATTCGCCTGCCCTCAGACAACTTCTTCCCTGAGACCAGGAGGGATTCACCTGCCCTCAGACAAAACTGTAGGAAACAATGGTCTCTGCCCTGGGACCAGATGAGACTGAACAGCCAGGAGGAAAATCCTACAAAACAACTTCTGCCCTGAGACCAGAGGAGACAATTGTCTCCCTTTTGTCCAACTATGTTGCCTTAAAACAGAAAAATACGACTTCTGCCCTGAGACCAGATGAGATTCACCTGCCCTCAGACAACTTCTGCCCTGAGACCAGGAGAGATTCACCTGCCCTCAGACAACTTCTGCCCTGAGACCAGGAGGGATTCATCTGCCCTCAGACAACTTCTGCCCTGAGACCAGCAGGGATTCATCTGCCCTCAGACAGCTTTTGCCCTGAGACCAGAGAAGACAGTTGACTCCCTTTTGTCCAACTATGTTGCCTTAAAACAGAAAAAATTCACCTGCCCTCAGACAGCTTCTGCCCTGAGACCAGGAGGGATTCACCTGCCCTCAGACAAAACTGTAGGAAACAATGGTCTCTGCTCTGGGACCAGATGAGACTTAACAGCCATGAGGAAAATCCTACAAAACAACTTCTGCCCTGAGACCAGGAGGGATTCACCTGCCCTCAGACAAAACTGTGGGAAACAATGGTCTCTGCCCTGGGACCAGATGAGACTTAACAGCCATGAGGGAATTCCTACAGAGCAACTTCTGCCCTCGGACCAGGAGAGATTCGCCTGCTCTCAGACAACTTCTGCCCTGAGACCAGGAGGGATTCACCTGCCCTGAGACCAGGAGAGATTCACCTGCCCTCAGACAACTTCTGCCCTGAGACCAGGAGGGATTCATCTGCCCTCAGACAACTTCTGCCCTGAGACCAGCAGGGATTCATCTGCCCTCAGACAGCTTTTGCCCTGAGACCAGAGAAGACAGTTGACTCCCTTTTGTCCAACTATGTTGCCTTAAAACAGAAAAAATTCACCTGCCCTCAGACAGCTTCTGCCCTGAGACCAGGAGGGATTCACCTGCCCTCAGACAAAACTGTAGGAAACAATGGTCTCTGCTCTGGGACCAGATGAGACTTAACAGCCATGAGGAAAATCCTACAAAACAACTTCTGCCCTGAGACCAGGAGGGATTCACCTGCCCTCAGACAAAACTGTGGGAAACAATGGTCTCTGCCCTGGGACCAGATGAGACTTAACAGCCATGAGGGAATTCCTACAGAGCAACTTCTGCCCTCGGACCAGGAGAGATTCGCCTGCTCTCAGACAACTTCTGCCCTGAGACCAGGAGGGATTCACCTGCCCTGAGACCAGGAGAGATTCACCTGCCCTCAGACAACTTCTGCCCTGAGACCAGGAGGGATTCACCTGCCATCAGACAAAACTGTGGGAAACAATGGTCTCTGCCCTGGGACCAGATGAGACTTAACAGCCATGAGGGAAATCCTACAAAACAACTTCTGCCCTGGGACCAGGAGAGATTCGCCTGCCCTCAGACAACTTCTGCCCTGAGACCAGGAGGGATTCATCTGCCCTCAGACAACTTCTGCCCTGAGACCAGGACGGATTCATCTGCCCTCAGACAACTTCTGCCCTGAGACCAGAGGAGACAGTTGACTCCCGTTTGTCCAACTATGTTGCCTTAAAACAGAAAAATACGACTTCTGCCCTGAGACCAGGAGGGATTCACCTGCCCTCAGACAGCTTCTGCCCTGAGACCAGGAGGGATTCACCTGCCCTCAGACCAAACTGTAGGAAACAATGGTCTCTGCCCTGGGACCAGATGAGACTAAACAGCCATGAGGAAAATCCTACAAAACAACTTCTGCCCTGAGACCAGAGGAGACAATTGTCTCCCTTTTGTCCAACTATGTTGCCTTAAAACAGAAAAATACGACTTCTGCCCTGAGACCAGATGAGATTCACCTGCCCTCAGACAACTTCTGCCCTGAGACCAGGAGAGATTCACCTGCCCTCAGACATCTTCTGCCCTGAGACCGGGAGGGATTCACCTGCCCTCAGACAACTTCTGCCCTGCACCAGAAGAGATTCACCTGCCCTCAGACAACTTCTGCCCTGAGACCAGGAGGGATTCACCTGCCCTCAGACAACTTCTGCCCTGAGACCAGAGGAGACAGTTGACTCCCTTTTGTCCAACTATGTTGCCTTAAAACAGAAAAATACGACTTCTGCCCTGAGACCAGGAGGGATTCACCTGCCCTCAGACAACTTCTGCCCTGAGACCAGGAGGGATTCACCTGCCCTCAGACAACTTCTGCCCTGAGACCAGAGGAGACAGTTGACTCCCTTTTGTCCAACTATGTTGCCTTAAAACAGAAAAATACGACTTCTGCCCTGAGACCAGGAGGGATTCACCTGCCCTCAGACAGCTTCTGCCCTGAGACCAGGAGGGATTCACCTGCCCTCAGACAAAACTGTAGGAAACAATGGTCTCTGCCCTGGGACCAGATGAGACTAAACAGCCATGAGGAAAATCCTACAAAACAACTTCTGCCCTGAGACCAGAGGAGACAATTGTCTCCCTTTTGTCCAACTATGTTGCCTTAAAACAGAAAAATACGACTTCTGCCCTGAGACCAGAAGAGATTCACCTGCCCTCAGACAACTTCTGCCCTGCACCAGAATAGATTCACCTGCCCTCAGACAACTTCTGCCCTGAGACCAGGAGAGATTCACCTGCCCTCAGACAACTTCTGCCCTGAGACCAGGAGGGATTCACCTGCCCTCAGACAACTTCTGCCCTGAGACCAGAGGAGACAGTTGACTCCCTTTTGTCCAACTATGTTGCCTTAAAACAGAAAAATACGACTTCTGCCCTGAGACCAGGAGGGATTCACCTGCCCTCAGACAACTTCTGCCCTGAGACCAGGAGAGATTCACCTGCCCTCAGACAACTTCTGCCCTGAGACCAGAGGAGACAGTTGACTCCCTTTTGTCCAACTATGTTGCCTTAAAACAGAAAAATACGACTTCTGCCCTGAGACCAGGAGGGATTCACCTGCCCTCAGACAACTTCTGCCCTGAGACCAGGAGGGATTCACCTGCCCTCAGACAACTTCTGCCCTGAGACCAGGAGGGTTTCATCTGCCCTCAGACAACTTCTGCCCTGAGACCACAGGAGATAGCTGACTCCCTTTTGTGCAACCACTTTACCTTAAAACAGAAAAATACGGCTTCTGACCTGAGACCAGGAGGGATTCGCCTGCCCTCAGACAACTTCTTCCCTGAGACCAGGAGGGATTCACCTGCCCTCAGACAAAACTGTAGGAAACAATGGTCTCTGCCCTGGGACCAGATGAGACTGAACAGCCAGGAGGAAAATCCTACAAAACAACTTCTGCCCTGAGACCAGAGGAGACAATTGTCTCCCTTTTGTCCAACTATGTTGCCTTAAAACAGAAAAATACGACTTCTGCCCTGAGACCAGATGAGATTCACCTGCCCTCAGACAACTTCTGCCCTGAGACCAGGAGAGATTCACCTGCCCTCAGACAACTTCTGCCCTGAGACCAGGAGGGATTCATCTGCCCTCAGACAACTTCTGCCCTGAGACCAGCAGGGATTCATCTGCCCTCAGACAGCTTTTGCCCTGAGACCAGAGAAGACAGTTGACTCCCTTTTGTCCAACTATGTTGCCTTAAAACAGAAAAAATTCACCTGCCCTCAGACAGCTTCTGCCCTGAGACCAGGAGGGATTCACCTGCCCTCAGACAAAACTGTAGGAAACAATGGTCTCTGCTCTGGGACCAGATGAGACTTAACAGCCATGAGGAAAATCCTACAAAACAACTTCTGCCCTGAGACCAGGAGGGATTCACCTGCCCTCAGACAAAACTGTGGGAAACAATGGTCTCTGCCCTGGGACCAGATGAGACTTAACAGCCATGAGGGAATTCCTACAGAGCAACTTCTGCCCTCGGACCAGGAGAGATTCGCCTGCTCTCAGACAACTTCTGCCCTGAGACCAGGAGGGATTCACCTGCCCTGAGACCAGGAGAGATTCACCTGCCCTCAGACAACTTCTGCCCTGAGACCAGGAGGGATTCATCTGCCCTCAGACAACTTCTGCCCTGAGACCAGCAGGGATTCATCTGCCCTCAGACAGCTTTTGCCCTGAGACCAGAGAAGACAGTTGACTCCCTTTTGTCCAACTATGTTGCCTTAAAACAGAAAAAATTCACCTGCCCTCAGACAGCTTCTGCCCTGAGACCAGGAGGGATTCACCTGCCCTCAGACAAAACTGTAGGAAACAATGGTCTCTGCTCTGGGACCAGATGAGACTTAACAGCCATGAGGAAAATCCTACAAAACAACTTCTGCCCTGAGACCAGGAGGGATTCACCTGCCCTCAGACAAAACTGTGGGAAACAATGGTCTCTGCCCTGGGACCAGATGAGACTTAACAGCCATGAGGGAATTCCTACAGAGCAACTTCTGCCCTCGGACCAGGAGAGATTCGCCTGCTCTCAGACAACTTCTGCCCTGAGACCAGGAGGGATTCACCTGCCCTGAGACCAGGAGAGATTCACCTGCCCTCAGACAACTTCTGCCCTGAGACCAGGAGGGATTCACCTGCCATCAGACAAAACTGTGGGAAACAATGGTCTCTGCCCTGGGACCAGATGAGACTTAACAGCCATGAGGGAAATCCTACAAAACAACTTCTGCCCTGGGACCAGGAGAGATTCGCCTGCCCTCAGACAACTTCTGCCCTGAGACCAGGAGGGATTCATCTGCCCTCAGACAACTTCTGCCCTGAGACCAGGACGGATTCATCTGCCCTCAGACAACTTCTGCCCTGAGACCAGAGGAGACAGTTGACTCCCGTTTGTCCAACTATGTTGCCTTAAAACAGAAAAATACGACTTCTGCCCTGAGACCAGGAGGGATTCACCTGCCCTCAGACAGCTTCTGCCCTGAGACCAGGAGGGATTCACCTGCCCTCAGACAAAACTGTAGGAAACAATGGTCTCTGCCCTGGGACCAGATGAGACTAAACAGCCATGAGGAAAATCCTACAAAACAACTTCTGCCCTGAGACCAGAGGAGACAATTGTCTCCCTTTTGTCCAACTATGTTGCCTTAAAACAGAAAAATACGACTTCTGCCCTGAGACCAGATGAGATTCACCTGCCCTCAGACAACTTCTGCCCTGAGACCAGGAGAGATTCACCTGCCCTCAGACATCTTCTGCCCTGAGACCGGGAGGGATTCACCTGCCCTCAGACAACTTCTGCCCTGCACCAGAAGAGATTCACCTGCCCTCAGACAACTTCTGCCCTGAGACCAGGAGGGATTCACCTGCCCTCAGACAACTTCTGCCCTGAGACCAGAGGAGACAGTTGACTCCCTTTTGTCCAACTATGTTGCCTTAAAACAGAAAAATACGACTTCTGCCCTGAGACCAGGAGGGATTCACCTGCCCTCAGACAACTTCTGCCCTGAGACCAGGAGGGATTCACCTGCCCTCAGACAACTTCTGCCCTGAGACCAGAGGAGACAGTTGACTCCCTTTTGTCCAACTATGTTGCCTTAAAACAGAAAAATACGACTTCTGCCCTGAGACCAGGAGGGATTCACCTGCCCTCAGACAGCTTCTGCCCTGAGACCAGGAGGGATTCACCTGCCCTCAGACAAAACTGTAGGAAACAATGGTCTCTGCCCTGGGACCAGATGAGACTAAACAGCCATGAGGAAAATCCTACAAAACAACTTCTGCCCTGAGACCAGAGGAGACAATTGTCTCCCTTTTGTCCAACTATGTTGCCTTAAAACAGAAAAATACGACTTCTGCCCTGAGACCAGAAGAGATTCACCTGCCCTCAGACAACTTCTGCCCTGCACCAGAATAGATTCACCTGCCCTCAGACAACTTCTGCCCTGAGACCAGGAGAGATTCACCTGCCCTCAGACAACTTCTGCCCTGAGACCAGGAGGGATTCACCTGCCCTCAGACAACTTCTGCCCTGAGACCAGAGGAGACAGTTGACTCCCTTTTGTCCAACTATGTTGCCTTAAAACAGAAAAATACGACTTCTGCCCTGAGACCAGGAGGGATTCACCTGCCCTCAGACAACTTCTGCCCTGAGACCAGGAGAGATTCACCTGCCCTCAGACAACTTCTGCCCTGAGACCAGAGGAGACAGTTGACTCCCTTTTGTCCAACTATGTTGCCTTAAAACAGAAAAATACGACTTCTGCCCTGAGACCAGGAGGGATTCACCTGCCCTCAGACAACTTCTGCCCTGAGACCAGGAGGGATTCACCTGCCCTCAGACAACTTCTGCCCTGAGACCAGAGGAGACAGTTGACTCCCTTTTGTCCAACTATGTTGCCTTAAAACAGAAAAATACGACTTCTGCCCTGAGACCAGATGAGATTCACCTGCCCTCAGACAACTTCTGCCCTGAGACCAGGAGAGATTCACCTGCCCTCAGACATCTTCTGCCCTGAGACCGGGAGGGATTCACCTGCCCTCAGACAACTTCTGCCCTGCACCAGAAGAGATTCACCTGCCCTCAGACAACTTCTGCCCTGAGACCAGGAGGGATTCACCTGCCCTCAGACAACTTCTGCCCTGAGACCAGAGGAGACAGTTGACTCCCTTTTGTCCAACTATGTTGCCTTAAAACAGAAAAATACGACTTCTGCCCTGAGACCAGGAGGGATTCACCTGCCCTCAGACAACTTCTGCCCTGAGACCAGGAGGGATTCACCTGCCCTCAGACAACTTCTGCCCTGAGACCAGAGGAGACAGTTGACTCCCTTTTGTCCAACTATGTTGCCTTAAAACAGAAAAATACGACTTCTGCCCTGAGACCAGGAGGGATTCACCTGCCCTCAGACAGCTTCTGCCCTGAGACCAGGAGGGATTCACCTGCCCTCAGACAAAACTGTAGGAAACAATGGTCTCTGCCCTGGGACCAGATGAGACTAAACAGCCATGAGGAAAATCCTACAAAACAACTTCTGCCCTGAGACCAGAGGAGACAATTGTCTCCCTTTTGTCCAACTATGTTGCCTTAAAACAGAAAAATACGACTTCTGCCCTGAGACCAGAAGAGATTCACCTGCCCTCAGACAACTTCTGCCCTGCACCAGAATAGATTCACCTGCCCTCAGACAACTTCTGCCCTGAGACCAGGAGAGATTCACCTGCCCTCAGACAACTTCTGCCCTGAGACCAGGAGGGATTCACCTGCCCTCAGACAACTTCTGCCCTGAGACCAGAGGAGACAGTTGACTCCCTTTTGTCCAACTATGTTGCCTTAAAACAGAAAAATACGACTTCTGCCCTGAGACCAGGAGGGATTCACCTGCCCTCAGACAACTTCTGCCCTGAGACCAGGAGAGATTCACCTGCCCTCAGACAACTTCTGCCCTGAGACCAGAGGAGACAGTTGACTCCCTTTTGTCCAACTATGTTGCCTTAAAACAGAAAAATACGACTTCTGCCCTGAGACCAGGAGGGATTCACCTGCCCTCAGACAACTTCTGCCCTGAGACCAGGAGAGATTCACCTGCCCTCAGACAACTTCTGCCCTGAGACCAGGAGGGATTCACCTGCCCTCAGACAAAACTGTGGGAAACAATGGTCTCTGCCCTGGGACCAGATGAGACTTAACAGCCATGAGGAAAATCCTACAAAACAACTTCTGCCCTGGGACCAGGAGAGATTCATCTGCCCTCAGACAACTTCTGCCCTGAGACCAGAGGAGACAGTTGACTCCCTTTTGTCCAACTATGTTGCCTTAAAACAGAAAAATACGACTTCTGCCCTGAGACCAGGAGTTATTCACCTGCCCTCAGACAACTTCTGCCCTGAGACCAGGAGGGATTCACCTGCCCTCAGACAACTTCTGCCCTTAGACCAGGAGGGATTCACCTTCCCTCAGACAGCTTCTGTCCTGAGACCAGGAGGGATTCACCTTCCCTCAGACAACTTCTGCCCTGAGACCAGAGGAGACAGTTGACTCCCGTTTGTCCAACTATGTTGCCCTAAAACAGAAAAACATTGTCACCTGAGAGCATTTTTTTCTTCATTGAAAATAGATTAGGGGGGCAGTAAGAAATGTTGATTGGTCAACAACTACTACTGTGTTAAGTGCCATGAGTGGACTTAGAGCCTGTGAGGTGCTCATCTTCATCAGGCTCGTTGGTCTAGGGGTATGATTCTCGCTTAGGGTGCGAGAGGTCCCGGGTTCAAATCCCGGACGAGCCCTCCTCAAAGCCTGTCTACCTTTCACAGTTGCTCGATGAGCATGTCTTTGGCAGAGTCACAGAAAATACATGAGACAACTACAGTACCTCCTGTCTGAGTTTGCTGAACAGGCTTGTTGCCTTGTTCTGCACTCGCCAATCATTTTTGTGGCTGTTGCCCTGAGACCAGGAGGGATTCACCTGCCCTGAGACCAGGGGAGATTCACCTGCCCTCAGACAACTTCTGCCCTGAGACCAGGAGGGATTCACCTGCCCTCAGACAAAACTGTAGGAAACAATGGTCTCTGCCCTGGGACCAGATGAGACTTAACAGCCATGAGGAAAATCCTACAAAACAACTTCTGCCCTGAGACCAGGAGGGATTCACCTGCCCTCAGACAAAACTGTGGGAAACAATGGTCTCTGCCCTGGGACCAGATGAGACTTAACAGCCATGAGGAAAATCCTACAAAACAACTTCTGCCCTGGGACCAGGAGAGATTCATCTGCCCTCAGACAACTTCTGCCCTGAGACCAGAGGAGACAGTTGACTCCCTTTTGTCCAACTATGTTGCCTTAAAACAGAAAAATACGACTTCTGCCCTGAGACCAGGAGTTATTCACCTGCCCTCAGACAACTTCTGCCCTGAGACCAGGAGAGATTCACCTGCCCTCAGACAACTTCTGCCCTGAGACCAGGAGAGATTCACCTGCCCTCAGACAACTTCTGCCCTGAGACCAGGAGGGATTCACCTGCCCTCAGACAAAACTGTGGGAAACAATGGTCTCTGACCTGGGACCAGATGAGACTTAACAGCCATGAGGAAAATCCTACAAAATAACTCCTGCCCTGGGACCAGGAGAGATTCGCCTGCCCTCAGACAACTTCTGCCCTGAGACCAGGAGGGATTCATCTGCCCTCAGACAACTTCTGCCCTGAGACCAGGACGGATTCATCTGCCCTCAGACAACTTCTGCCCTGAGACCAGAGGAGACAGTTGACTCCCGTTTGTCCCACTATGTTGCCTTAAAACAGAAAAATACGACTTCTGCCCTGAGACCAGATGAGATTCACCTGCCCTCAGACAACTTCTGCCCTGAGACCAGGAGAGATTCACCTGCCCTCAGACAACTTCTGCCCTGAGACCGGGAGGGATTCACCTGCCCTCAGACAAAACTGTGGGAAACAATGGTCTCTGCCCTGGGACCAGACGAGAATAAACAGCCATGAGGAAAAATCCTATGAAACAACTTCTGCCCTGAGACAAGAGGAGACAGTCGACTCCCTTTTTCCCCCAACTAGGTTGCCTTAAAACAGAAAAATACGACTTCTGCCCTGAGACCAGATGAGATTCACCTGCCCTCAGACAACTTCTGCCCTGAGACCAGGAGAGATTCACCTGCCCTCAGACATCTTCTGCCCTGAGACCGGGAGGGATTCACCTGCCCTCAGACAACTTCTGCCCTGCACCAGAAGAGATTCACCTGCCCTCAGACAACTTCTGCCCTGAGACCAGGAGGGATTCACCTGCCCTCAGACAAAATGTGGGAAACAATGGTCTCTGCCCTGGGACCAGATGAGACTTAACAGCCATGAGGAAAATCCTATAAAACAACTTCTGCCCTGGGACCAGGAGAGATTCGCCTGCCCTCAGACAACTTCTGCCCTGAGACCAGGAGGGATTCACCTGCCCTCAGACAACTTCTGCCCTGAGACCAGGAGGGTTTCATCTGCCCTCAGACAACTTCTGCCCTGAGACCACAGGAGATAGCTGACTCCCTTTTGTGCAACCACTTTACCTTAAAACAGAAAAATACGGCTTCTGACCTGAGACCAGGAGGGATTCGCCTGCCCTCAGACAACTTCTTCCCTGAGACCAGGAGGGATTCACCTGCCCTCAGACAAAACTGTAGGAAACAATGGTCTCTGCCCTGGGACCAGATGAGACTGAACAGCCAGGAGGAAAATCCTACAAAACAACTTCTGCCCTGAGACCAGAGGAGACAATTGTCTCCCTTTTGTCCAACTATGTTGCCTTAAAACAGAAAAATACGACTTCTGCCCTGAGACCAGATGAGATTCACCTGCCCTCAGACAACTTCTGCCCTGAGACCAGGAGAGATTCACCTGCCCTCAGACAACTTCTGCCCTTAGACCAGGAGGGATTCACCTGCCCTCAGACAACTTCTGCCCTGAGACCAGGAGGGATTCATCTGCCCTCAGACAACTTCTGCCCTGAGACCAGCAGGGATTCATCTGCCCTCAGACAGCTTTTGCCCTGAGACCAGAGAAGACAGTTGACTCCCTTTTGTCCAACTATGTTGCCTTAAAACAGAAAAAATTCACCTGCCCTCAGACAGCTTCTGCCCTGAGACCAGGAGGGATTCACCTGCCCTCAGACAAAACTGTGGGAAACAATGGTCTCTGCCCTGGGACCAGATGAGACTTAACAGCCATGAGGGAATTCCTACAGAGCAACTTCTGCCCTCGGACCAGGAGAGATTCGCCTGCTCTCAGACAACTTCTGCCCTGAGACCAGGAGGGATTCACCTGCCCTGAGACCAGGAGAGATTCACCTGCCCTCAGACAACTTCTGCCCTGAGACCAGGAGGGATTCACCTGCCATCAGACAAAACTGTGGGAAGCAATGGTCTCTGCCCTGGGACCAGATGAGACTTAACAGCCATGAGGGAAATCCTACAAAACAACTTCTGCCCTGGGACCAGGAGAGATTCGCCTGCCCTCAGACAACTTCTGCCCTGAGACCAGGAGGGATTCATCTGCCCTCAGACAACTTCTGCCCTGAGACCAGGACGGATTCATCTGCCCTCAGACAACTTCTGCCCTGAGACCAGAGGAGACAGTTGACTCCCGTTTGTCCAACTATGTTGCCTTAAAACAGAAAAATACGACTTCTGCCCTGAGACCAGGAGGGATTCACCTGCCCTCAGACAGCTTCTGCCCTGAGACCAGGAGGGATTCACCTGCCCTCAGACAAAACTGTAGGAAACAATGGTCTCTGCCCTGGGACCAGATGAGACTAAACAGCCATGAGGAAAATCCTACAAAACAACTTCTGCCCTGAGACCAGAGGAGACAATTGTCTCCCTTTTGTCCAACTATGTTGCCTTAAAACAGAAAAATACGACTTCTGCCCTGAGACCAGATGAGATTCACCTGCCCTCAGACAACTTCTGCCCTGAGACCAGGAGAGATTCACCTGCCCTCAGACATCTTCTGCCCTGAGACCGGGAGGGATTCACCTGCCCTCAGACAACTTCTGCCCTGCACCAGAAGAGATTCACCTGCCCTCAGACAACTTCTGCCCTGAGACCAGGAGGGATTCACCTGCCCTCAGACAACTTCTGCCCTGAGACCAGAGGAGACAGTTGACTCCCTTTTGTCCAACTATGTTGCCTTAAAACAGAAAAATACGACTTCTGCCCTGAGACCAGGAGGGATTCACCTGCCCTCAGACAACTTCTGCCCTGAGACCAGGAGAGATTCACCTGCCCTCAGACAACTTCTGCCCTGAGACCAGGAGGGATTCACCTGCCCTCAGACAACTTCTGCCCTGAGACCAGAGGAGACAGTTGACTCCCTTTTGTCCAATTATGTTGCCTTAAAACAGAAAAATAAGACTTCTGCCCTGAGACCAGGAGGGATTCACCTGCCCTCAGACAGCTTCTGCCCTGAGACCAGGAGGGATTCACCTGCCCTCAGACAAAACTGTAGGAAACAATGGTCTCTGCCCTGGGACCAGATGAGACTAAACAGCCATGAGGAAAATCCTACAAAACAACTTCTGCCCTGAGACCAGAGGAGACAATTGTCTCCCTTTTGTCCAACTATGTTGCCTTAAAACAGAAAAATACGACTTCTGCCCTGAGACCAGAAGAGATTCACCTGCCCTCAGACAACTTCTGCCCTGCACCAGAATAGATTCACCTGCCCTCAGACAACTTCTGCCCTGAGACCAGGAGAGATTCACCTGCCCTCAGACAACTTCTGCCCTGAGACCAGGAGGGATTCACCTGCCCTCAGACAACTTCTGCCCTGAGACCAGAGGAGACAGTTGACTCCCTTTTGTCCAACTATGTTGCCTTAAAACAGAAAAATACGACTTCTGCCCTGAGACCAGGAGGGATTCACCTGCCCTCAGACAACTTCTGCCCTGAGACCAGGAGAGATTCACCTGCCCTCAGACAACTTCTGCCCTGAGACCAGAGGAGACAGTTGACTCCCTTTTGTCCAACTATGTTGCCTTAAAACAGAAAAATACGACTTCTGCCCTGAGACCAGGAGGGATTCACCTGCCCTCAGACAACTTCTGCCCTGAGACCAGGAGAGATTCACCTGCCCTCAGACAACTTCTGCCCTGAGACCAGGAGGGATTCACCTGCCCTCAGACAAAACTGTGGGAAACAATGGTCTCTGCCCTGGGACCAGATGAGACTTAACAGCCATGAGGAAAATCCTACAAAACAACTTCTGCCCTGGGACCAGGAGAGATTCATCTGCCCTCAGACAACTTCTGCCCTGAGACCAGAGGAGACAGTTGACTCCCTTTTGTCCAACTATGTTGCCTTAAAACAGAAAAATACGACTTCTGCCCTGAGACCAGGAGTTATTCACCTGCCCTCAGACAACTTCTGCCCTGAGACCAGGAGGGATTCACCTGCCCTCAGACAACTTCTGCCCTTAGACCAGGAGGGATTCACCTTCCCTCAGACAGCTTCTGTCCTGAGACCAGGAGGGATTCACCTTCCCTCAGACAACTTCTGCCCTGACACCAGAGGAGACAGTTGACTCCCGTTTGTCCAACTATGTTGCCTTAAAACAGAAAAACATTGTCACCTGAGAGCATTTTTTTCTTCATTGAAAATAGATTAGGGGGGCAGTAAGAAATGTTGATTGGTCAACAACTACTACTGTGTTAAGTGCCATGAGTGGACTTAGAGCCTGTGAGGTGCTCATCTTCATCAGGCTCGTTGGTCTAGGGGTATGATTCTCGCTTAGGGTGCGAGAGGTCCCGGGTTCAAATCCCGGACGAGCCCTCCTCAAAGCCTGTCTACCTTTCACAGTTGCTCGATGAGCATGTCTTTGGCAGAGTCACAGAAAATACATGAGACAACTACAGTACCTCCTGTCTGAGTTTGCTGAACAGGCTTGTTGCCTTGTTCTGCACTCGCCAATCATTTTTGTGGCTGTTGCCCTGAGACCAGGAGGGATTCACCTGCCCTGAGACCAGGAGAGATTCACCTGCCCTCAGACAACTTCTGCCCTGAGACCAGGAGGGATTCACCTGCCCTCAGACAAAACTGTAGGAAACAATGGTCTCTGCCCTGGGACCAGATGAGACTTAACAGCCATGAGGAAAATCCTACAAAACAACTTCTGCCCTGAGACCAGGAGGGATTCACCTGCCCTCAGACAAAACTGTGGGAAACAATGGTCTCTGCCCTGGGACCAGATGAGACTTAACAGCCATGAGGAAAATCCTACAAAACAACTTCTGCCCTGGGACCAGGAGAGATTCATCTGCCCTCAGACAACTTCTGCCCTGAGACCAGAGGAGACAGTTGACTCCCTTTTGTCCAACTATGTTGCCTTAAAACAGAAAAATACGACTTCTGCCCTGAGACCAGGAGTTATTCACCTGCCCTCAGACAACTTCTGCCCTGAGACCAGGAGAGATTCACCTGCCCTCAGACAACTTCTGCCCTGAGACCAGGAGAGATTCACCTGCCCTCAGACAACTTCTGCCCTGAGACCAGGAGGGATTCACCTGCCCTCAGACAAAACTGTGGGAAACAATGGTCTCTGCCCTGGGACCAGATGAGACTTAACAGCCATGAGGAAAATCCTACAAAATAACTCCTGCCCTGGGACCAGGAGAGATTCGCCTGCCCTCAGACAACTTCTGCCCTGAGACCAGGAGGGATTCATCTGCCCTCAGACAACTTCTGCCCTGAGACCAGGACGGATTCATCTGCCCTCAGACAACTTCTGCCCTGAGACCAGAGGAGACAGTTGACTCCCGTTTGTCCAACTATGTTGCCTTAAAACAGAAAAATACGACTTCTGACCTGAGACCAGAAGGGATTCACCTGCCCTCAGACAGCTTCTGCCCTGAGACCAGGAGGGATTCACCTGCCCTCAGACAAAACTGTAGGAAACAATGGTCTCTGCCCTGGGACCAGATGAGACTAAACAGCCATGAGGAAAATCCTACAAAACAACTTCTGCCCTGAGACCAGAGGAGACAATTGTCTCCCTTTTGTCCAACTATGTTGCCTTAAAACAGAAAAATACGACTTCTGCCCTGAGACCAGGAGGGATTCACCTGCCCTCAGACAACTTCTGCCCTGAGACCAGAGGAGACAGTTGACTCCCTTTTGTCCAACTATGTTGCCTTAAAACAGAAAAATACGACTTCTGCCCTGAGACCAGGAGGGATTCACCTGCCCTCAGACAACTTCTGCCCTGAGACCAGGAGGGATTCACCTGCCCTCAGACAACTTCTGCCCTGAGACCAGAGGAGACAGTTGACTCCCTTTTGTCCAACTATGTTGCCTTAAAACAGAAAAATACGACTTCTGCCCTGAGACCAGATGAGATTCACCTGCCCTCAGACAACTTCTGACCTGAGACCAGGAGAGATTCACCTGCCCTCAGACATCTTCTGCCCTGAGACCGGGAGGGATTCACCTGCCCTCAGACAACTTCTGCCCTGCACCAGAAGAGATTCACCTGCCCTCAGACAACTTCTGCCCTGAGACCAGGAGGGATTCACCTGCCCTCAGACAACTTCTGCCCTGAGACCAGAGGAGACAGTTGACTCCCTTTTGTCCAACTATGTTGCCTTAAAACAGAAAAATACGACTTCTGCCCTGAGACCAGGAGGGATTCACCTGCCCTCAGACAACTTCTGCCCTGAGACCAGGAGGGATTCACCTGCCCTCAGACAACTTCTGCCCTGAGACCAGAGGAGACAGTTGACTCCCTTTTGTCCAACTATGTTGCCTTAAAACAGAAAAATACGACTTCTGCCCTGAGACCAGGAGGGATTCACCTGCCCTCAGACAGCTTCTGCCCTGAGACCAGGAGGGATTCACCTGCCCTCAGACAAAACTGTAGGAAACAATGGTCTCTGCCCTGGGACCAGATGAGACTAAACAGCCATGAGGAAAATCCTACAAAACAACTTCTGCCCTGAGACCAGAGGAGACAATTGTCTCCCTTTTGTCCAACTATGTTGCCTTAAAACAGAAAAATACGACTTCTGCCCTGAGACCAGAAGAGATTCACCTGCCCTCAGACAACTTCTGCCCTGCACCAGAATAGATTCACCTGCCCTCAGACAACTTCTGCCCTGAGACCAGGAGAGATTCACCTGCCCTCAGACAACTTCTGCCCTGAGACCAGGAGGGATTCACCTGCCCTCAGACAACTTCTGCCCTGAGACCAGAGGAGACAGTTGACTCCCTTTTGTCCAACTATGTTGCCTTAAAACAGAAAAATACGACTTCTGCCCTGAGACCAGGAGGGATTCACCTGCCCTCAGACAACTTCTGCCCTGAGACCAGGAGAGATTCACCTGCCCTCAGACAACTTCTGCCCTGAGACCAGAGGAGACAGTTGACTCCCTTTTGTCCAACTATGTTGCCTTAAAACAGAAAAATACGACTTCTGCCCTGAGACCAGGAGGGATTCACCTGCCCTCAGACAACTTCTGCCCTGAGACCAGGAGAGATTCACCTGCCCTCAGACAACTTCTGCCCTGAGACCAGGAGGGATTCACCTGCCCTCAGACAAAACTGTGGGAAACAATGGTCTCTGCCCTGGGACCAGATGAGACTTAACAGCCATGAGGAAAATCCTACAAAACAACTTCTGCCCTGGGACCAGGAGAGATTCATCTGCCCTCAGACAACTTCTGCCCTGAGACCAGAGGAGACAGTTGACTCCCTTTTGTCCAACTATGTTGCCTTAAAACAGAAAAATACGACTTCTGCCCTGAGACCAGGAGTTATTCACCTGCCCTCAGACAACTTCTGCCCTGAGACCAGGAGGGATTCACCTGCCCTCAGACAACTTCTGCCCTTAGACCAGGAGGGATTCACCTTCCCTCAGACAGCTTCTGTCCTGAGACCAGGAGGGATTCACCTTCCCTCAGACAACTTCTGCCCTGAGACCAGAGGAGACAGTTGACTCCCGTTTGTCCAACTATGTTGCCCTAAAACAGAAAAACATTGTCACCTGAGAGCATTTTTTTCTTCATTGAAAATAGATTAGGGGGGCAGTAAGAAATGTTGATTGGTCAACAACTACTACTGTGTTAAGTGCCAGGAGTGGACTTAGAGCCTGTGAGGTGCTCATCTTCATCAGGCTCGTTGGTCTAGGGGTATGATTCTCGCTTAGGGTGCGAGAGGTCCCGGGTTCAAATCCCGGACGAGCCCTCCTCAAAGCCTGTCTACCTTTCACAGTTGCTCGAT
The DNA here is from genome assembly GCF_965226575.1 of Pagrus pagrus. NCBI lineage: Eukaryota > Metazoa > Chordata > Actinopteri > Spariformes > Sparidae > Pagrus > Pagrus pagrus. The sequence goes on along the minus strand of NW_028175192.1, from coordinate 41,159 downwards.
GAGCATGTCTTTGGCAGAGTCACAGAAAATACATGAGACAACTACAGTACCTCCTGTCTGAGTTTGCTGAACAGGCTTGTTGCCTTGTTCTGCACTCGCCAATCATTTTTGTGGCTGTTGCCCTGAGACCAGGAGGGATTCACCTGCCCTGAGACCAGGAGAGATTCACCTGCCCTCAGACAACTTCTGCCCTGAGACCAGGAGGGATTCACCTGCCCTCAGACAAAACTGTAGGAAACAATGGTCTCTGCCCTGGGACCAGATGAGACTTAACAGCCATGAGGAAAATCCTACAAAACAACTTCTGCCCTGAGACCAGGAGGGATTCACCTGCCCTCAGACAAAACTGTGGGAAACAATGGTCTCTGCCCTGGGACCAGATGAGACTTAACAGCCATGAGGAAAATCCTACAAAACAACTTCTGCCCTGGGACCAGGAGAGATTCATCTGCCCTCAGACAACTTCTGCCCTGAGACCAGAGGAGACAGTTGACTCCCTTTTGTCCAACTATGTTGCCTTAAAACAGAAAAATACGACTTCTGCCCTGAGACCAGGAGTTATTCACCTGCCCTCAGACAACTTCTGCCCTGAGACCAGGAGAGATTCACCTGCCCTCAGACAACTTCTGCCCTGAGACCAGGAGAGATTCACCTGCCCTCAGACAACTTCTGCCCTGAGACCAGGAGGGATTCACCTGCCCTCAGACAAAACTGTGGGAAACAATGGTCTCTGACCTGGGACCAGATGAGACTTAACAGCCATGAGGAAAATCCTACAAAATAACTCCTGCCCTGGGACCAGGAGAGATTCGCCTGCCCTCAGACAACTTCTGCCCTGAGACCAGGAGGGATTCATCTGCCCTCAGACAACTTCTGCCCTGAGACCAGGACGGATTCATCTGCCCTCAGACAACTTCTGCCCTGAGACCAGAGGAGACAGTTGACTCCCGTTTGTCCCACTATGTTGCCTTAAAACAGAAAAATACGACTTCTGCCCTGAGACCAGATGAGATTCACCTGCCCTCAGACAACTTCTGCCCTGAGACCAGGAGAGATTCACCTGCCCTCAGACAACTTCTGCCCTGAGACCGGGAGGGATTCACCTGCCCTCAGACAAAACTGTGGGAAACAATGGTCTCTGCCCTGGGACCAGACGAGAATAAACAGCCATGAGGAAAAATCCTATGAAACAACTTCTGCCCTGAGACAAGAGGAGACAGTCGACTCCCTTTTTTCCCCCAACTAGGTTGCCTTAAAACAGAAAAATACGACTTCTGCCCTGAGACCAGATGAGATTCACCTGCCCTCAGACAACTTCTGCCCTGAGACCAGGAGAGATTCACCTGCCCTCAGACATTTTCTGCCCTGAGACCGGGAGGGATTCACCTGCCCTCAGACAACTTCTGCCCTGCACCAGAAGAGATTCACCTGCCCTCAGACAACTTCTGCCCTGAGACCAGGAGGGATTCACCTGCCCTCAGACAAAATGTGGGAAACAATGGTCTCTGCCCTGGGACCAGATGAGACTTAACAGCCATGAGGAAAATCCTATAAAACAACTTCTGCCCTGGGACCAGGAGAGATTCGCCTGCCCTCAGACAACTTCTGCCCTGAGACCAGGAGGGATTCACCTGCCCTCAGACAACTTCTGCCCTGAGACCAGGAGGGTTTCATCTGCCCTCAGACAACTTCTGCCCTGAGACCACAGGAGATAGCTGACTCCCTTTTGTGCAACCACTTTACCTTAAAACAGAAAAATACGGCTTCTGACCTGAGACCAGGAGGGATTCGCCTGCCCTCAGACAACTTCTTCCCTGAGACCAGGAGGGATTCACCTGCCCTCAGACAAAACTGTAGGAAACAATGGTCTCTGCCCTGGGACCAGATGAGACTGAACAGCCAGGAGGAAAATCCTACAAAACAACTTCTGCCCTGAGACCAGAGGAGACAATTGTCTCCCTTTTGTCCAACTATGTTGCCTTAAAACAGAAAAATACGACTTCTGCCCTGAGACCAGATGAGATTCACCTGCCCTCAGACAACTTCTGCCCTGAGACCAGGAGAGATTCACCTGCCCTCAGACAACTTCTGCCCTGAGACCGGGAGGGATTCACCTGCCCTCAGATAAAACTGTAGGAAACAATGGTCTCTGCCCTGGGACCAGATGAGACTTAACAGCCATGAGGAAAATCCTACAAAACAACTTCTGCCCTGGGACCAGGAGAGATTCATCTGCCCTCAGACAACTTCTGCCCTGAGACCAGAGGAGACAGTTGACTCCCTTTTGTCCAACTATGTTGCCTTATAACAGAAAAATACGACTTCTGCCCTGAGACCAGGAGTTATTCACCTGCCCTCAGACAACTTCTGCCCTGAGACCAGGAGGGATTCACCTGCCCTCAGACAACTTCTGCCCTTAGACCAGGAGGGATTCACCTTCCCTCAGACAGCTTCTGTCCTGAGACCAGGAGGGATTCACCTTCCCTCAGACAACTTCTGCCCTGACACCAGAGGAGACAGTTGACTCCCGTTTGTCCAACTATGTTGCCTTAAAACAGAAAAACATTGTCACCTGAGAGCATTTTTTTCTTCATTGAAAATAGATTAGGGGGGCAGTAAGAAATGTTGATTGGTCAACAACTACTACTGTGTTAAGTGCCATGAGTGGACTTAGAGCCTGTGAGGTGCTCATCTTCATCAGGCTCGTTGGTCTAGGGGTATGATTCTCGCTTAGGGTGCGAGAGGTCCCGGGTTCAAATCCCGGACGAGCCCTCCTCAAAGCCTGTCTACCTTTCACAGTTGCTCGATGAGCATGTCTTTGGCAGAGTCACAGAAAATACATGAGACAACTACAGTACCTCCTGTCTGAGTTTGCTGAACAGGCTTGTTGCCTTGTTCTGCACTCGCCAATCATTTTTGTGGCTGTTGCCCTGAGACCAGGAGGGATTCACCTGCCCTGAGACCAGGAGAGATTCACCTGCCCTCAGACAACTTCTGCCCTGAGACCAGGAGGGATTCACCTGCCCTCAGACAAAACTGTAGGAAACAATGGTCTCTGCCCTGGGACCAGATGAGACTTAACAGCCATGAGGAAAATCCTACAAAACAACTTCTGCCCTGAGACCAGGAGGGATTCACCTGCCCTCAGACAAAACTGTGGGAAACAATGGTCTCTGCCCTGGGACCAGATGAGACTTAACAGCCATGAGGAAAATCCTACAAAACAACTTCTGCCCTGAGACCAGAGGAGACAGTTGACTCCCTTTTGTCCAACTATGTTGCCTTAAAACAGAAAAATACGACTTCTGCCCTGAGACCAGGAGGGATTCACCTGCCCTCAGACATCTTCTGCCCTGAGACCGGGAGGGATTCACCTGCCCTCAGACAACTTCTGCCCTGCACCAGAAGAGATTCACCTGCCCTCAGACAACTTCTGCCCTGAGACCAGGAGGGATTCACCTGCCCTCAGACAAAATGTGGGAAACAATGGTCTCTGCCCTGGGACCAGATGAGACTTCACAACCATGAGGAAAATCCTACAAAACAACTTCTGCCCTGGGACCAGGAGAGATTCATCTGCCCTCAGACAACTTCTGCCCTGAGACCAGAGGAGACAGTTGACTCCCTTTTGTCCAACTATGTTGCCTTAAAACAGAAAAATACGACTTCTGCCCTGAGACCAGGAGTTATTCACCTGCCCTCAGACAACTTCTGCCCTGAGACCAGGAGGGATTCACCTGCCCTCAGACAACTTCTGCCCTGAGACCAGGAGGGATTCACCTTCCCTCAGACAGCTTCTGTCCTGAGACCAGGAGGGATTCATCTGCCCTCAGACAACTTCTGCCCTGAGACCAGAGGAGACAGTTGACTCCCGTTTGTCCAACTATGTTGCCTTAAAACAGAAAAATACGACTTCTGCCCTGAGACCAGGAGGGATTCACCTGCCCTCAGATAGCTTCTGCCCTGAGACCAGGAGGGATTCACCTGCCCTCAGACAAAACTGTAGGAAACAATGGTCTCTGCCCTGGGACCAGATGAGACTAAACAGCCATGAGGAAAATCCTACAAAACAACTTCTGCCCTGAGACCAGAGGAGACAATTGTCTCCCTTTTGTCCAACTATGTTGCCTTAAAACAGAAAAATACGACTTCTGCCCTGAGACCAGAAGGGATTCACCTGCCCTCAGACAACTTCTGCCCTGAGACCAGGAGAGATTCACCTGCCCTCAGACAACTTCTGCCCTGAGACCAGGAGGGATTCACCTGCCCTCAGACAAAACTGTGGGAAACAATGGTCTCTGCCCTGGGACCAGATGAGACTTAACAGCCATGAGGAAAATCCTACAAAATAACTCCTGCCCTGGGACCAGGAGAGATTCGCCTGCCCTCAGACAACTTCTGCCCTGAGACCAGGAGGGATTCATCTGCCCTCAGACAACTTCTGCCCTGAGACCAGGACGGATTCATCTGCCCTCAGACAACTTCTGCCCTGAGACCAGAGGAGACAGTTGACTCCCGTTTGTCCAACTATGTTGCCTTAAAACAGAAAAATACGACTTCTGACCTGAGACCAGAAGGGATTCACCTGCCCTCAGACAGCTTCTGCCCTGAGACCAGGAGGGATTCACCTGCCCTCAGACAAAACTGTAGGAAACAATGGTCTCTGCCCTGGGACCAGATGAGACTAAACAGCCATGAGGAAAATCCTACAAAACAACTTCTGCCCTGAGACCAGAGGAGACAATTGTCTCCCTTTTGTCCAACTATGTTGCCTTAAAACAGAAAAATACGACTTCTGCCCTGAGACCAGGAGGGATTCACCTGCCCTCAGACAACTTCTGCCCTGAGACCAGAGGAGACAGTTGACTCCCTTTTGTCCAACTATGTTGCCTTAAAACAGAAAAATACGACTTCTGCCCTGAGACCAGGAGGGATTCACCTGCCCTCAGACAACTTCTGCCCTGAGACCAGGAGGGATTCACCTGCCCTCAGACAACTTCTGCCCTGAGACCAGAGGAGACAGTTGACTCCCTTTTGTCCAACTATGTTGCCTTAAAACAGAAAAATACGACTTCTGCCCTGAGACCAGATGAGATTCACCTGCCCTCAGACAACTTCTGACCTGAGACCAGGAGAGATTCACCTGCCCTCAGACATCTTCTGCCCTGAGACCGGGAGGGATTCACCTGCCCTCAGACAACTTCTGCCCTGCACCAGAAGAGATTCACCTGCCCTCAGACAACTTCTGCCCTGAGACCAGGAGGGATTCACCTGCCCTCAGACAACTTCTGCCCTGAGACCAGAGGAGACAGTTGACTCCCTTTTGTCCAACTATGTTGCCTTAAAACAGAAAAATACGACTTCTGCCCTGAGACCAGGAGGGATTCACCTGCCCTCAGACAACTTCTGCCCTGAGACCAGGAGGGATTCACCTGCCCTCAGACAACTTCTGCCCTGAGACCAGAGGAGACAGTTGACTCCCTTTTGTCCAACTATGTTGCCTTAAAACAGAAAAATACGACTTCTGCCCTGAGACCAGGAGGGATTCACCTGCCCTCAGACAGCTTCTGCCCTGAGACCAGGAGGGATTCACCTGCCCTCAGACAAAACTGTAGGAAACAATGGTCTCTGCCCTGGGACCAGATGAGACTAAACAGCCATGAGGAAAATCCTACAAAACAACTTCTGCCCTGAGACCAGAGGAGACAATTGTCTCCCTTTTGTCCAACTATGTTGCCTTAAAACAGAAAAATACGACTTCTGCCCTGAGACCAGAAGAGATTCACCTGCCCTCAGACAACTTCTGCCCTGCACCAGAATAGATTCACCTGCCCTCAGACAACTTCTGCCCTGAGACCAGGAGAGATTCACCTGCCCTCAGACAACTTCTGCCCTGAGACCAGGAGGGATTCACCTGCCCTCAGACAACTTCTGCCCTGAGACCAGAGGAGACAGTTGACTCCCTTTTGTCCAACTATGTTGCCTTAAAACAGAAAAATACGACTTCTGCCCTGAGACCAGGAGGGATTCACCTGCCCTCAGACAACTTCTGCCCTGAGACCAGGAGAGATTCACCTGCCCTCAGACAACTTCTGCCCTGAGACCAGAGGAGACAGTTGACTCCCTTTTGTCCAACTATGTTGCCTTAAAACAGAAAAATACGACTTCTGCCCTGAGACCAGGAGGGATTCACCTGCCCTCAGACAACTTCTGCCCTGAGACCAGGAGAGATTCACCTGCCCTCAGACAACTTCTGCCCTGAGACCAGGAGGGATTCACCTGCCCTCAGACAAAACTGTGGGAAACAATGGTCTCTGCCCTGGGACCAGATGAGACTTAACAGCCATGAGGAAAATCCTACAAAACAACTTCTGCCCTGGGACCAGGAGAGATTCATCTGCCCTCAGACAACTTCTGCCCTGAGACCAGAGGAGACAGTTGACTCCCTTTTGTCCAACTATGTTGCCTTAAAACAGAAAAATACGACTTCTGCCCTGAGACCAGGAGTTATTCACCTGCCCTCAGACAACTTCTGCCCTGAGACCAGGAGGGATTCACCTGCCCTCAGACAACTTCTGCCCTTAGACCAGGAGGGATTCACCTTCCCTCAGACAGCTTCTGTCCTGAGACCAGGAGGGATTCACCTTCCCTCAGACAACTTCTGCCCTGAGACCAGAGGAGACAGTTGACTCCCGTTTGTCCAACTATGTTGCCCTAAAACAGAAAAACATTGTCACCTGAGAGCATTTTTTTCTTCATTGAAAATAGATTAGGGGGGCAGTAAGAAATGTTGATTGGTCAACAACTACTACTGTGTTAAGTGCCATGAGTGGACTTAGAGCCTGTGAGGTGCTCATCTTCATCAGGCTCGTTGGTCTAGGGGTATGATTCTCGCTTAGGGTGCGAGAGGTCCCGGGTTCAAATCCCGGACGAGCCCTCCTCAAAGCCTGTCTACCTTTCACAGTTGCTCGATGAGCATGTCTTTGGCAGAGTCACAGAAAATACATGAGACAACTACAGTACCTCCTGTCTGAGTTTGCTGAACAGGCTTGTTGCCTTGTTCTGCACTCGCCAATCATTTTTGTGGCTGTTGCCCTGAGACCAGGAGGGATTCACCTGCCCTGAGACCAGGAGAGATTCACCTGCCCTCAGACAACTTCTGCCCTGAGACCAGGAGGGATTCACCTGCCCTCAGACAAAACTGTAGGAAACAATGGTCTCTGCCCTGGGACCAGATGAGACTTAACAGCCATGAGGAAAATCCTACAAAACAACTTCTGCCCTGAGACCAGGAGGGATTCACCTGCCCTCAGACAAAACTGTGGGAAACAATGGTCTCTGCCCTGGGACCAGATGAGACTTAACAGCCATGAGGAAAATCCTACAAAACAACTTCTGCCCTGGGACCAGGAGAGATTCATCTGCCCTCAGACAACTTCTGCCCTGAGACCAGAGGAGACAGTTGACTCCCTTTTGTCCAACTATGTTGCCTTAAAACAGAAAAATACGACTTCTGCCCTGAGACCAGGAGTTATTCACCTGCCCTCAGACAACTTCTGCCCTGAGACCAGGAGAGATTCACCTGCCCTCAGACAACTTCTGCCCTGAGACCAGGAGAGATTCACCTGCCCTCAGACAACTTCTGCCCTGAGACCAGGAGGGATTCACCTGCCCTCAGACAAAACTGTGGGAAACAATGGTCTCTGACCTGGGACCAGATGAGACTTAACAGCCATGAGGAAAATCCTACAAAATAACTCCTGCCCTGGGACCAGGAGAGATTCGCCTGCCCTCAGACAACTTCTGCCCTGAGACCAGGAGGGATTCATCTGCCCTCAGACAACTTCTGCCCTGAGACCAGGACGGATTCATCTGCCCTCAGACAACTTCTGCCCTGAGACCAGAGGAGACAGTTGACTCCCGTTTGTCCCACTATGTTGCCTTAAAACAGAAAAATACGACTTCTGCCCTGAGACCAGATGAGATTCACCTGCCCTCAGACAACTTCTGCCCTGAGACCAGGAGAGATTCACCTGCCCTCAGACAACTTCTGCCCTGAGACCGGGAGGGATTCACCTGCCCTCAGACAAAACTGTGGGAAACAATGGTCTCTGCCCTGGGACCAGACGAGAATAAACAGCCATGAGGAAAAATCCTATGAAACAACTTCTGCCCTGAGACAAGAGGAGACAGTCGACTCCCTTTTTTCCCCAACTAGGTTGCCTTAAAACAGAAAAATACGACTTCTGCCCTGAGACCAGATGAGATTCACCTGCCCTCAGACAACTTCTGCCCTGAGACCAGGAGAGATTCACCTGCCCTCAGACATCTTCTGCCCTGAGACCGGGAGGGATTCACCTGCCCTCAGACAACTTCTGCCCTGCACCAGAAGAGATTCACCTGCCCTCAGACAACTTCTGCCCTGAGACCAGGAGGGATTCACCTGCCCTCAGACAAAATGTGGGAAACAATGGTCTCTGCCCTGGGACCAGATGAGACTTAACAGCCATGAGGAAAATCCTATAAAACAACTTCTGCCCTGGGACCAGGAGAGATTCGCCTGCCCTCAGACAACTTCTGCCCTGAGACCAGGAGGGATTCACCTGCCCTCAGACAACTTCTGCCCTGAGACCAGGAGGGTTTCATCTGCCCTCAGACAACTTCTGCCCTGAGACCACAGGAGATAGCTGACTCCCTTTTGTGCAACCACTTTACCTTAAAACAGAAAAATACGGCTTCTGACCTGAGACCAGGAGGGATTCGCCTGCCCTCAGACAACTTCTTCCCTGAGACCAGGAGGGATTCACCTGCCCTCAGACAAAACTGTAGGAAACAATGGTCTCTGCCCTGGGACCAGATGAGACTGAACAGCCAGGAGGAAAATCCTACAAAACAACTTCTGCCCTGAGACCAGAGGAGACAATTGTCTCCCTTTTGTCCAACTATGTTGCCTTAAAACAGAAAAATACGACTTCTGCCCTGAGACCAGATGAGATTCACCTGCCCTCAGACAACTTCTGCCCTGAGACCAGGAGAGATTCACCTGCCCTCAGACAACTTCTGCCCTGAGACCGGGAGGGATTCACCTGCCCTCAGATAAAACTGTAGGAAACAATGGTCTCTGCCCTGGGACCAGATGAGACTTAACAGCCATGAGGAAAATCCTACAAAACAACTTCTGCCCTGGGACCAGGAGAGATTCATCTGCCCTCAGACAACTTCTGCCCTGAGACCAGAGGAGACAGTTGACTCCCTTTTGTCCAACTATGTTGCCTTATAACAGAAAAATACGACTTCTGCCCTGAGACCAGGAGTTATTCACCTGCCCTCAGACAACTTCTGCCCTGAGACCAGGAGGGATTCACCTGCCCTCAGACAACTTCTGCCCTTAGACCAGGAGGGATTCACCTTCCCTCAGACAGCTTCTGTCCTGAGACCAGGAGGGATTCACCTTCCCTCAGACAACTTCTGCCCTGACACCAGAGGAGACAGTTGACTCCCGTTTGTCCAACTATGTTGCCTTAAAACAGAAAAACATTGTCACCTGAGAGCATTTTTTTCTTCATTGAAAATAGATTAGGGGGGCAGTAAGAAATGTTGATTGGTCAACAACTACTACTGTGTTAAGTGCCATGAGTGGACTTAGAGCCTGTGAGGTGCTCATCTTCATCAGGCTCGTTGGTCTAGGGGTATGATTCTCGCTTAGGGTGCGAGAGGTCCCGGGTTCAAATCCCGGACGAGCCCTCCTCAAAGCCTGTCTACCTTTCACAGTTGCTCGATGAGCATGTCTTTGGCAGAGTCACAGAAAATACATGAGACAACTACAGTACCTCCTGTCTGAGTTTGCTGAACAGGCTTGTTGCCTTGTTCTGCACTCGCCAATCATTTTTGTGGCTGTTGCCCTGAGACCAGGAGGGATTCACCTGCCCTGAGACCAGGAGAGATTCACCTGCCCTCAGACAACTTCTGCCCTGAGACCAGGAGGGATTCACCTGCCCTCAGACAAAACTGTAGGAAACAATGGTCTCTGCCCTGGGACCAGATGAGACTTAACAGCCATGAGGAAAATCCTACAAAACAACTTCTGCCCTGAGACCAGGAGGGATTCACCTGCCCTCAGACAAAACTGTGGGAAACAATGGTCTCTGCCCTGGGACCAGATGAGACTTAACAGCCATGAGGAAAATCCTACAAAACAACTTCTGCCCTGAGACCAGAGGAGACAGTTGACTCCCTTTTGTCCAACTATGTTGCCTTAAAACAGAAAAATACGACTTCTGCCCTGAGACCAGGAGGGATTCACCTGCCCTCAGACATCTTCTGCCCTGAGACCGGGAGGGATTCACCTGCCCTCAGACAACTTCTGCCCTGCACCAGAAGAGATTCACCTGCCCTCAGACAACTTCTGCCCTGAGACCAGGAGGGATTCACCTGCCCTCAGACAACTTCTGCCCTGAGACCAGAGGAGACAGTTGACTCCCTTTTGTCCAACTATGTTGCCTTAAAACAGAAAAATACGACTTCTGCCCTGAGACCAGGAGGGATTCACCTGCCCTCAGACAACTTCTGCCCTGAGACCAGGAGAGATTCACCTGCCCTCAGACAACTTCTGCCCTGAGACCAGGAGGGATTCACCTGCCCTCAGACAACTTCTGCCCTGAGACCAGAGGAGACAGTTGACTCCCTTTTGTCCAATTATGTTGCCTTAAAACAGAAAAATAAGACTTCTGCCCTGAGACCAGGAGGGATTCACCTGCCCTCAGACAGCTTCTGCCCTGAGACCAGGAGGGATTCACCTGCCCTCAGACAAAACTGTAGGAAACAATGGTCTCTGCCCTGGGACCAGATGAGACTAAACAGCCATGAGGAAAATCCTACAAAACAACTTCTGCCCTGAGACCAGAGGAGACAATTGTCTCCCTTTTGTCCAACTATGTTGCCTTAAAACAGAAAAATACGACTTCTGCCCTGAGACCAGAAGAGATTCACCTGCCCTCAGACAACTTCTGCCCTGCACCAGAATAGATTCACCTGCCCTCAGACAACTTCTGCCCTGAGACCAGGAGAGATTCACCTGCCCTCAGACAACTTCTGCCCTGAGACCAGGAGGGATTCACCTGCCCTCAGACAACTTCTGCCCTGAGACCAGAGGAGACAGTTGACTCCCTTTTGTCCAACTATGTTGCCTTAAAACAGAAAAATACGACTTCTGCCCTGAGACCAGGAGGGATTCACCTGCCCTCAGACAACTTCTGCCCTGAGACCAGGAGAGATTCACCTGCCCTCAGACAACTTCTGCCCTGAGACCAGAGGAGACAGTTGACTCCCTTTTGTCCAACTATGTTGCCTTAAAACAGAAAAATACGACTTCTGCCCTGAGACCAGGAGGGATTCACCTGCCCTCAGACAACTTCTGCCCTGAGACCAGGAGAGATTCACCTGCCCTCAGACAACTTCTGCCCTGAGACCAGGAGGGATTCACCTGCCCTCAGACAAAACTGTGGGAAACAATGGTCTCTGCCCTGGGACCAGATGAGACTTAACAGCCATGAGGAAAATCCTACAAAACAACTTCTGCCCTGGGACCAGGAGAGATTCATCTGCCCTCAGACAACTTCTGCCCTGAGACCAGAGGAGACAGTTGACTCCCTTTTGTCCAACTATGTTGCCTTAAAACAGAAAAATACGACTTCTGCCCTGAGACCAGGAGTTATTCACCTGCCCTCAGACAACTTCTGCCCTGAGACCAGGAGGGATTCACCTGCCCTCAGACAACTTCTGCCCTTAGACCAGGAGGGATTCACCTTCCCTCAGACAGCTTCTGTCCTGAGACCAGGAGGGATTCACCTTCCCTCAGACAACTTCTGCCCTGACACCAGAGGAGACAGTTGACTCCCGTTTGTCCAACTATGTTGCCTTAAAACAGAAAAACATTGTCACCTGAGAGCATTTTTTTCTTCATTGAAAATAGATTAGGGGGGCAGTAAGAAATGTTGATTGGTCAACAACTACTACTGTGTTAAGTGCCATGAGTGGACTTAGAGCCTGTGAGGTGCTCATTTATCAGGCTCGTTGGTCTAGGGGTATGATTCTCGCTTAGGGTGCGAGAGGTCCCGGGTTCAAATCCCGGACGAGCCCTCCTCAAAGCCTGTCTACCTTTCACAGTTGCTCGATGAGCATGTCTTTGGCAGAGTCACAGAAAATACATGAGACAACTACAGTACCTCCTGTCTGAGTTTGCTGAACAGGCTTGTTGCCTTGTTCTGCACTCGCCAATCATTTTTGTGGCTGTTGCCCTGAGACCAGGAGGGATTCACCTGCCCTGAGACCAGGAGAGATTCACCTGCCCTCAGACAACTTCTGCCCTGAGACCAGGAGGGATTCACCTGCCCTCAGACAAAACTGTAGGAAACAATGGTCTCTGCCCTGGGACCAGATGAGACTTAACAGCCATGAGGAAAATCCTACAAAACAACTTCTGCCCTGAGACCAGGAGGGATTCACCTGCCCTCAGACAAAACTGTGGGAAACAATGGTCTCTGCCCTGGGACCAGATGAGACTTAACAGCCATGAGGAAAATCCTACAAAACAACTTCTGCCCTGGGACCAGGAGAGATTCATCTGCCCTCAGACAACTTCTGCCCTGAGACCAGAGGAGACAGTTGACTCCCTTTTGTCCAACTATGTTGCCTTAAAACAGAAAAATACGACTTCTGCCCTGAGACCAGGAGTTATTCACCTGCCCTCAGACAACTTCTGCCCTGAGACCAGGAGAGATTCACCTGCCCTCAGACAACTTCTGCCCTGAGACCAGGAGAGATTCACCTGCCCTCAGACAACTTCTGCCCTGAGACCAGGAGGGATTCACCTGCCCTCAGACAAAACTGTGGGAAACAATGGTCTCTGCCCTGGGACCAGATGAGACTTAACAGCCATGAGGAAAATCCTACAAAATAACTCCTGCCCTGGGACCAGGAGAGATTCGCCTGCCCTCAGACAACTTCTGCCCTGAGACCAGGAGGGATTCATCTGCCCTCAGACAACTTCTGCCCTGAGACCAGGACGGATTCATCTGCCCTCAGACAACTTCTGCCCTGAGACCAGAGGAGACAGTTGACTCCCGTTTGTCCAACTATGTTGCCTTAAAACAGAAAAATACGACTTCTGCCCTGAGACCAGGAGGGATTCACCTGCCCTCAGACAGCTTCTGCCCTGAGACCAGGAGGGATTCACCTGCCATCAGACAAAACTGTAGGAAACAATGGTCTCTGCCCTGGGACCAGATGAGACTAAACAGCCATGAGGAAAATCCTACAAAACAACTTCTGCCCTGAGACCAGAGGAGACAATTGTCTCCCTTTTGTCCAACTATGTTGCCTTAAAACAGAAAAATACGACTTCTGCCCTGAGACCAGATGAGATTCACCTGCCCTCAGACAACTTCTGCCCTGAGACCAGGAGAGATTCACCTGCCCTCAGACATCTTCTGCCCTGAGACCGGGAGGGATTCACCTGCCCTCAGATAAAACTGTAGGAAACAATGGTCTCTGCCCTGGGACCAGATGAGACTAAACAGCCATGAGGAAAATCCTACAAAACAACTTCTGCCCTGAGACCAGAGGAGACAATTGTCTCCCTTTTGTCCAACTATGTTGCCTTAAACCAGAAAAATACGACTTCTGCCCTGAGACCAGATGAGATTCACCTGCCCTCAGACAACTTCTGCCCTGAGACCAGGAGAGATTCACCTGCCCTCAGACAACTTCTGCCCTGAGACCGGGAGGGATTCACCTGCCCTCAGACAAAACTGTGGGAAACAATGGTCTCTGCCCTGGGACCAGACGAGACTTAACAGCCATGAGGAAAAATCCTATGAAACAACTTCTGCCCTGAGACAAGAGGAGACAGTCGACTCCCTTTTTTCCCAACTACGTTGCCTTAAAACAGAAAAACATTGTCACCTGAGAGCATTTTTTTCTTCATTGAAAATAGATTAGGGGGGCAGTAAGAAATGTTGATTGGTCAACAACTACTACTGTGTTAAGTGCCATGAGTGGACTTAGAGCCTGTGACCAGACGAGAATAAACAGCCATGAGGAAAAATCCTATGAAACAACTTCTGCCCTGAGACAAGAGGAGACAGTCGACTCCCTTTTTTCCCCAACTAGGTTGCCTTAAAACAGAAAAATACGACTTCTGCCCTGAGACCAGATGAGATTCACCTGCCCTCAGACAACTTCTGCCCTGAGACCAGGAGAGATTCACCTGCCCTCAGACATCTTCTGCCCTGAGACCGGGAGGGATTCACCTGCCCTCAGACAACTTCTGCCCTGCACCAGAAGAGATTCACCTGCCCTCAGACAACTTCTGCCCTGAGACCAGGAGGGATTCACCTGCCCTCAGACAAAATGTGGGAAACAATGGTCTCTGCCCTGGGACCAGATGAGACTCAACAGCCATGAGGAAAATCCTATAAAACAACTTCTGCCCTGGGACCAGGAGAGATTCGCCTGCCCTCAGACAACTTCTGCCCTGAGACCAGGAGGGATTCACCTGCCCTCAGACAACTTCTGCCCTGAGACCAGGAGGGTTTCATCTGCCCTCAGACAACTTCTGCCCTGAGACCACAGGAGATAGCTGACTCCCTTTTGTGCAACCACTTTACCTTAAAACAGAAAAATACGGCTTCTGACCTGAGACCAGGAGGGATTCGCCTGCCCTCAGACAACTTCTTCCCTGAGACCAGGAGGGATTCACCTGCCCTCAGACAAAACTGTAGGAAACAATGGTCTCTGCCCTGGGACCAGATGAGACTGAACAGCCAGGAGGAAAATCCTACAAAACAACTTCTGCCCTGAGACCAGAGGAGACAATTGTCTCCCTTTTGTCCAACTATGTTGCCTTAAAACAGAAAAATACGACTTCTGCCCTGAGACCAGATGAGATTCACCTGCCCTCAGACAACTTCTGCCCTGAGACCAGGAGAGATTCACCTGCCCTCAGACAACTTCTGCCCTGAGACCAGGAGGGATTCATCTGCCCTCAGACAACTTCTGCCCTGAGACCAGCAGGGATTCATCTGCCCTCAGACAGCTTTTGCCCTGAGACCAGAGAAGACAGTTGACTCCCTTTTGTCCAACTATGTTGCCTTAAAACAGAAAAAATTCACCTGCCCTCAGACAGCTTCTGCCCTGAGACCAGGAGGGATTCACCTGCCCTCAGACAAAACTGTAGGAAACAATGGTCTCTGCTCTGGGACCAGATGAGACTTAACAGCCATGAGGAAAATCCTACAAAACAACTTCTGCCCTGAGACCAGGAGGGATTCACCTGCCCTCAGACAAAACTGTGGGAAACAATGGTCTCTGCCCTGGGACCAGATGAGACTTAACAGCCATGAGGGAATTCCTACAGAGCAACTTCTGCCCTCGGACCAGGAGAGATTCGCCTGCTCTCAGACAACTTCTGCCCTGAGACCAGGAGGGATTCACCTGCCCTGAGACCAGGAGAGATTCACCTGCCCTCAGACAACTTCTGCCCTGAGACCAGGAGGGATTCACCTGCCATCAGACAAAACTGTGGGAAACAATGGTCTCTGCCCTGGGACCAGATGAGACTTAACAGCCATGAGGGAAATCCTACAAAACAACTTCTGCCCTGGGACCAGGAGAGATTCACCTGCCCTCAGAAAACTTCTGCCCTGAGACCAGGAGAGATTCACCTGCCCTCAGACATCTTCTGCCCTGAGACCGGGAGGGATTCACCTGCCCTCAGACAACTTCTGCCCTGCACCAGAAGAGATTCACCTGCCCTCAGACAACTTCTGCCCTGAGACCAGGAGGGATTCACCTGCCCTCAGACAAAATGTGGGAAACAATGGTCTCTGCCCTGGGACCAGATGAGACTCAACAGCCATGAGGAAAATCCTATAAAACAACTTCTGCCCTGGGACCAGGAGAGATTCGCCTGCCCTCAGACAACTTCTGCCCTGAGACCAGGAGGGATTCACCTGCCCTCAGACAACTTCTGCCCTGAGACCAGGAGGGTTTCATCTGCCCTCAGACAACTTCTGCCCTGAGACCACAGGAGATAGCTGACTCCCTTTTGTGCAACCACTTTACCTTAAAACAGAAAAATACGGCTTCTGACCTGAGACCAGGAGGGATTCGCCTGCCCTCAGACAACTTCTTCCCTGAGACCAGGAGGGATTCACCTGCCCTCAGACAAAACTGTAGGAAACAATGGTCTCTGCCCTGGGACCAGATGAGACTAAACAGCCATGAGGAAAATCCTACAAAACAACTTCTGCCCTGAGACCAGAGGAGACAATTGTCTCCCTTTTGTCCAACTATGTTGCCTTAAAACAGAAAAATACGACTTCTGCCCTGAGACCAGATGAGATTCACCTGCCCTCAGACAACTTCTGCCCTGAGACCAGGAGAGATTCACCTGCCCTCAGACATCTTCTGCCCTGAGACCGGGAGGGATTCACCTGCCCTCAGACAAAACTGTAGGAAACAATGGTCTCTGCCCTGGGACCAGATGAGACTAAACAGCCATGAGGAAAATCCTACAAAACAACTTCTGCCCTGAGACCAGAGGAGACAATTGTCTCCCTTTTGTCCAACTATGTTGCCTTAAAACAGAAAAATACGACTTCTGCCCTGAGACCAGAAGAGATTCACCTGCCCTCAGACAACTTCTGCCCTGCACCAGAATAGATTCACCTGCCCTCAGACAACTTCTGCCCTGAGACCAGGAGAGATTCACCTGCCCTCAGACAACTTCTGCCCTGAGACCAGGAGGGATTCACCTGCCCTCAGACAACTTCTGCCCTGAGACCAGAGGAGACAGTTGACTCCCTTTTGTCCAACTATGTTGCCTTAAAACAGAAAAATACGACTTCTGCCCTGAGACCAGGAGGGATTCACCTGCCCTCAGACAACTTCTGCCCTGAGACCAGGAGAGATTCACCTGCCCTCAGACAACTTCTGCCCTGAGACCAGAGGAGACAGTTGACTCCCTTTTGTCCAACTATGTTGCCTTAAAACAGAAAAATACGACTTCTGCCCTGAGACCAGGAGGGATTCACCTGCCCTCAGACAACTTCTGCCCTGAGACCAGGAGAGATTCACCTGCCCTCAGACAACTTCTGCCCTGAGACCAGGAGGGATTCACCTGCCCTCAGACAAAACTGTGGGAAACAATGGTCTCTGCCCTGGGACCAGATGAGACTTAACAGCCATGAGGAAAATCCTACAAAACAACTTCTGCCCTGGGACCAGGAGAGATTCATCTGCCCTCAGACAACTTCTGCCCTGAGACCAGAGGAGACAGTTGACTCCCTTTTGTCCAACTATGTTGCCTTAAAACAGAAAAATACGACTTCTGCCCTGAGACCAGGAGTTATTCACCTGCCCTCAGACAACTTCTGCCCTGAGACCAGGAGGGATTCACCTGCCCTCAGACAACTTCTGCCCTTAGACCAGGAGGGATTCACCTTCCCTCAGACAGCTTCTGTCCTGAGACCAGGAGGGATTCACCTTCCCTCAGACAACTTCTGCCCTGAGACCAGAGGAGACAGTTGACTCCCGTTTGTCCAACTATGTTGCCCTAAAACAGAAAAACATTGTCACCTGAGAGCATTTTTTTCTTCATTGAAAATAGATTAGGGGGGCAGTAAGAAATGTTGATTGGTCAACAACTACTACTGTGTTAAGTGCCATGAGTGGACTTAGAGCCTGTGAGGTGCTCATCTTCATCAGGCTCGTTGGTCTAGGGGTATGATTCTCGCTTAGGGTGCGAGAGGTCCCGGGTTCAAATCCCGGACGAGCCCTCCTCAAAGCCTGTCTACCTTTCACAGTTGCTCGATGAGCATGTCTTTGGCAGAGTCACAGAAAATACATGAGACAACTACAGTACCTCCTGTCTGAGTTTGCTGAACAGGCTTGTTGCCTTGTTCTGCACTCGCCAATCATTTTTGTGGCTGTTGCCCTGAGACCAGGAGGGATTCACCTGCCCTGAGACCAGGAGAGATTCACCTGCCCTCAGACAACTTCTGCCCTGAGACCAGGAGGGATTCACCTGCCCTCAGACAAAACTGTAGGAAACAATGGTCTCTGCCCTGGGACCAGATGAGACTTAACAGCCATGAGGAAAATCCTACAAAACAACTTCTGCCCTGAGACCAGGAGGGATTCACCTGCCCTCAGACAAAACTGTGGGAAACAATGGTCTCTGCCCTGGGACCAGATGAGACTTAACAGCCATGAGGAAAATCCTACAAAACAACTTCTGCCCTGGGACCAGGAGAGATTCATCTGCCCTCAGACAACTTCTGCCCTGAGACCAGAGGAGACAGTTGACTCCCTTTTGTCCAACTATGTTGCCTTAAAACAGAAAAATACGACTTCTGCCCTGAGACCAGGAGTTGTTCACCTGCCCTCAGACAACTTCTGCCCTGAGACCAGGAGAGATTCACCTGCCCTCAGACAACTTCTGCCCTGAGACCAGGAGAGATTCACCTGCCCTCAGACAACTTCTGCCCTGAGACCAGGAGGGATTCACCTGCCCTCAGACAAAACTGTGGGAAACAATGGTCTCTGACCTGGGACCAGATGAGACTTAACAGCCATGAGGAAAATCCTACAAAATAACTCCTGCCCTGGGACCAGGAGAGATTCGCCTGCCCTCAGACAACTTCTGCCCTGAGACCAGGAGGGATTCATCTGCCCTCAGACAACTTCTGCCCTGAGACCAGGACGGATTCATCTGCCCTCAGACAACTTCTGCCCTGAGACCAGAGGAGACAGTTGACTCCCGTTTGTCCCACTATGTTGCCTTAAAACAGAAAAATACGACTTCTGCCCTGAGACCAGATGAGATTCACCTGCCCTCAGACAACTTCTGCCCTGAGACCAGGAGAGATTCACCTGCCCTCAGACAACTTCTGCCCTGAGACCGGGAGGGATTCACCTGCCCTCAGACAAAACTGTGGGAAACAATGGTCTCTGCCCTGGGACCAGACGAGAATAAACAGCCATGAGGAAAAATCCTATGAAACAACTTCTGCCCTGAGACAAGAGGAGACAGTCGACTCCCTTTTTTCCCCAACTAGGTTGCCTTAAAACAGAAAAATACGACTTCTGCCCTGAGACCAGATGAGATTCACCTGCCCTCAGACAACTTCTGCCCTGAGACCAGGAGAGATTCACCTGCCCTCAGACATCTTCTGCCCTGAGACCGGGAGGGATTCACCTGCCCTCAGACAACTTCTGCCCTGCACCAGAAGAGATTCACCTGCCCTCAGACAACTTCTGCCCTGAGACCAGGAGGGATTCACCTGCCCTCAGACAAAATGTGGGAAACAATGGTCTCTGCCCTGGGACCAGATGAGACTTAACAGCCATGAGGAAAATCCTATAAAACAACTTCTGCCCTGGGACCAGGAGAGATTCGCCTGCCCTCAGACAACTTCTGCCCTGAGACCAGGAGGGATTCACCTGCCCTCAGACAACTTCTGCCCTGAGACCAGGAGGGTTTCATCTGCCCTCAGACAACTTCTGCCCTGAGACCACAGGAGATAGCTGACTCCCTTTTGTGCAACCACTTTACCTTAAAACAGAAAAATACGGCTTCTGACCTGAGACCAGGAGGGATTCGCCTGCCCTCAGACAACTTCTTCCCTGAGACCAGGAGGGATTCACCTGCCCTCAGACAAAACTGTAGGAAACAATGGTCTCTGCCCTGGGACCAGATGAAACTGAACAGCCAGGAGGAAAATCCTACAAAACAACTTCTGCCCTGAGACCAGAGGAGACAATTGTCTCCCTTTTGTCCAACTATGTTGCCTTAAAACAGAAAAATACGACTTCTGCCCTGAGACCAGATGAGATTCACCTGCCCTCAGACAACTTCTGCCCTGAGACCAGGAGAGATTCACCTGCCCTCAGACAACTTCTGCCCTGAGACCGGGAGGGATTCACCTGCCCTCAGATAAAACTGTAGGAAACAATGGTCTCTGCCCTGGGACCAGATGAGACTTAACAGCCATGAGGAAAATCCTACAAAACAACTTCTGCCCTGGGACCAGGAGAGATTCATCTGCCCTCAGACAACTTCTGCCCTGAGACCAGAGGAGACAGTTGACTCCCTTTTGTCCAACTATGTTGCCTTATAACAGAAAAATACGACTTCTGCCCTGAGACCAGGAGTTATTCACCTGCCCTCAGACAACTTCTGCCCTGAGACCAGGAGGGATTCACCTGCCCTCAGACAACTTCTGCCCTTAGACCAGGAGGGATTCACCTTCCCTCAGACAGCTTCTGTCCTGAGACCAGGAGGGATTCACCTTCCCTCAGACAACTTCTGCCCTGACACCAGAGGAGACAGTTGACTCCCGTTTGTCCAACTATGTTGCCTTAAAACAGAAAAACATTGTCACCTGAGAGCATTTTTTTCTTCATTGAAAATAGATTAGGGGGGCAGTAAGAAATGTTGATTGGTCAACAACTACTACTGTGTTAAGTGCCATGAGTGGACTTAGAGCCTGTGAGGTGCTCATCTTCATCAGGCTCGTTGGTCTAGGGGTATGATTCTCGCTTAGGGTGCGAGAGGTCCCGGGTTCAAATCCCGGACGAGCCCTCCTCAAAGCCTGTCTACCTTTCACAGTTGCTCGATGAGCATGTCTTTGGCAGAGTCACAGAAAATACATGAGACAACTACAGTACCTCCTGTCTGAGTTTGCTGAACAGGCTTGTTGCCTTGTTCTGCACTCGCCAATCATTTTTGTGGCTGTTGCCCTGAGACCAGGAGGGATTCACCTGCCCTGAGACCAGGAGAGATTCACCTGCCCTCAGACAACTTCTGCCCTGAGACCAGGAGGGATTCACCTGCCCTCAGACAAAACTGTAGGAAACAATGGTCTCTGCCCTGGGACCAGATGAGACTTAACAGCCATGAGGAAAATCCTACAAAACAACTTCTGCCCTGAGACCAGGAGGGATTCACCTGCCCTCAGACAAAACTGTGGGAAACAATGGTCTCTGCCCTGGGACCAGATGAGACTTAACAGCCATGAGGAAAATCCTACAAAACAACTTCTGCCCTGAGACCAGAGGAGACAGTTGACTCCCTTTTGTCCAACTATGTTGCCTTAAAACAGAAAAATACGACTTCTGCCCTGAGACCAGGAGGGATTCACCTGCCCTCAGACATCTTCTGCCCTGAGACCGGGAGGGATTCACCTGCCCTCAGACAACTTCTGCCCTGCACCAGAAGAGATTCACCTGCCCTCAGACAACTTCTGCCCTGAGACCAGGAGGGATTCACCTGCCCTCAGACAACTTCTGCCCTGAGACCAGAGGAGACAGTTGACTCCCTTTTGTCCAACTATGTTGCCTTAAAACAGAAAAATACGACTTCTGCCCTGAGACCAGGAGGGATTCACCTGCCCTCAGACAACTTCTGCCCTGAGACCAGGAGAGATTCACCTGCCCTCAGACAACTTCTGCCCTGAGACCAGGAGGGATTCACCTGCCCTCAGACAACTTCTGCCCTGAGACCAGAGGAGACAGTTGACTCCCTTTTGTCCAATTATGTTGCCTTAAAACAGAAAAATAAGACTTCTGCCCTGAGACCAGGAGGGATTCACCTGCCCTCAGACAGCTTCTGCCCTGAGACCAGGAGGGATTCACCTGCCCTCAGACAAAACTGTAGGAAACAATGGTCTCTGCCCTGGGACCAGATGAGACTAAACAGCCATGAGGAAAATCCTACAAAACAACTTCTGCCCTGAGACCAGAGGAGACAATTGTCTCCCTTTTGTCCAACTATGTTGCCTTAAAACAGAAAAATACGACTTCTGCCCTGAGACCAGAAGAGATTCACCTGCCCTCAGACAACTTCTGCCCTGCACCAGAATAGATTCACCTGCCCTCAGACAACTTCTGCCCTGAGACCAGGAGAGATTCACCTGCCCTCAGACAACTTCTGCCCTGAGACCAGGAGGGATTCACCTGCCCTCAGACAACTTCTGCCCTGAGACCAGAGGAGACAGTTGACTCCCTTTTGTCCAACTATGTTGCCTTAAAACAGAAAAATACGACTTCTGCCCTGAGACCAGGAGGGATTCACCTGCCCTCAGACAACTTCTGCCCTGAGACCAGGAGAGATTCACCTGCCCTCAGACAACTTCTGCCCTGAGACCAGAGGAGACAGTTGACTCCCTTTTGTCCAACTATGTTGCCTTAAAACAGAAAAATACGACTTCTGCCCTGAGACCAGGAGGGATTCACCTGCCCTCAGACAACTTCTGCCCTGAGACCAGGAGAGATTCACCTGCCCTCAGACAACTTCTGCCCTGAGACCAGGAGGGATTCACCTGCCCTCAGACAAAACTGTGGGAAACAATGGTCTCTGCCCTGGGACCAGATGAGACTTAACAGCCATGAGGAAAATCCTACAAAACAACTTCTGCCCTGGGACCAGGAGAGATTCATCTGCCCTCAGACAACTTCTGCCCTGAGACCAGAGGAGACAGTTGACTCCCTTTTGTCCAACTATGTTGCCTTAAAACAGAAAAATACGACTTCTGCCCTGAGACCAGGAGTTATTCACCTGCCCTCAGACAACTTCTGCCCTGAGACCAGGAGGGATTCACCTGCCCTCAGACAACTTCTGCCCTTAGACCAGGAGGGATTCACCTTCCCTCAGACAGCTTCTGTCCTGAGACCAGGAGGGATTCACCTTCCCTCAGACAACTTCTGCCCTGACACCAGAGGAGACAGTTGACTCCCGTTTGTCCAACTATGTTGCCTTAAAACAGAAAAACATTGTCACCTGAGAGCATTTTTTTCTTCATTGAAAATAGATTAGGGGGGCAGTAAGAAATGTTGATTGGTCAACAACTACTACTGTGTTAAGTGCCATGAGTGGACTTAGAGCCTGTGAGGTGCTCATTTATCAGGCTCGTTGGTCTAGGGGTATGATTCTCGCTTAGGGTGCGAGAGGTCCCGGGTTCAAATCCCGGACGAGCCCTCCTCAAAGCCTGTCTACCTTTCACAGTTGCTCGATGAGCATGTCTTTGGCAGAGTCACAGAAAATACATGAGACAACTACAGTACCTCCTGTCTGAGTTTGCTGAACAGGCTTGTTGCCTTGTTCTGCACTCGCCAATCATTTTTGTGGCTGTTGCCCTGAGACCAGGAGGGATTCACCTGCCCTGAGACCAGGAGAGATTCACCTGCCCTCAGACAACTTCTGCCCTGAGACCAGGAGGGATTCACCTGCCCTCAGACAAAACTGTAGGAAACAATGGTCTCTGCCCTGGGACCAGATGAGACTTAACAGCCATGAGGAAAATCCTACAAAACAACTTCTGCCCTGAGACCAGGAGGGATTCACCTGCCCTCAGACAAAACTGTGGGAAACAATGGTCTCTGCCCTGGGACCAGATGAGACTTAACAGCCATGAGGAAAATCCTACAAAACAACTTCTGCCCTGGGACCAGGAGAGATTCATCTGCCCTCAGACAACTTCTGCCCTGAGACCAGAGGAGACAGTTGACTCCCTTTTGTCCAACTATGTTGCCTTAAAACAGAAAAATACGACTTCTGCCCTGAGACCAGGAGTTATTCACCTGCCCTCAGACAACTTCTGCCCTGAGACCAGGAGAGATTCACCTGCCCTCAGACAACTTCTGCCCTGAGACCAGGAGAGATTCACCTGCCCTCAGACAACTTCTGCCCTGAGACCAGGAGGGATTCACCTGCCCTCAGACAAAACTGTGGGAAACAATGGTCTCTGCCCTGGGACCAGATGAGACTTAACAGCCATGAGGAAAATCCTACAAAATAACTCCTGCCCTGGGACCAGGAGAGATTCGCCTGCCCTCAGACAACTTCTGCCCTGAGACCAGGAGGGATTCATCTGCCCTCAGACAACTTCTGCCCTGAGACCAGGACGGATTCATCTGCCCTCAGACAACTTCTGCCCTGAGACCAGAGGAGACAGTTGACTCCCGTTTGTCCAACTATGTTGCCTTAAAACAGAAAAATACGACTTCTGCCCTGAGACCAGGAGGGATTCACCTGCCCTCAGACAGCTTCTGCCCTGAGACCAGGAGGGATTCACCTGCCATCAGACAAAACTGTAGGAAACAATGGTCTCTGCCCTGGGACCAGATGAGACTAAACAGCCATGAGGAAAATCCTACAAAACAACTTCTGCCCTGAGACCAGAGGAGACAATTGTCTCCCTTTTGTCCAACTATGTTGCCTTAAAACAGAAAAATACGACTTCTGCCCTGAGACCAGATGAGATTCACCTGCCCTCAGACAACTTCTGCCCTGAGACCAGGAGAGATTCACCTGCCCTCAGACATCTTCTGCCCTGAGACCGGGAGGGATTCACCTGCCCTCAGATAAAACTGTAGGAAACAATGGTCTCTGCCCTGGGACCAGATGAGACTAAACAGCCATGACGAAAATCCTACAAAACAACTTCTGCCCTGAGACCAGAGGAGACAATTGTCTCCCTTTTGTCCAACTATGTTGCCTTAAACCAGAAAAATACGACTTCTGCCCTGAGACCAGATGAGATTCACCTGCCCTCAGACAACTTCTGCCCTGAGACCAGGAGAGATTCACCTGCCCTCAGACAACTTCTGCCCTGAGACCGGGAGGGATTCACCTGCCCTCAGACAAAACTGTGGGAAACAATGGTCTCTGCCCTGGGACCAGACGAGACTTAACAGCCATGAGGAAAAATCCTATGAAACAACTTCTGCCCTGAGACAAGAGGAGACAGTCGACTCCCTTTTTTCCCAACTACGTTGCCTTAAAACAGAAAAACATTGTCACCTGAGAGCATTTTTTTCTTCATTGAAAATAGATTAGGGGGGCAGTAAGAAATGTTGATTGGTCAACAACTACTACTGTGTTAAGTGCCATGAGTGGACTTAGAGCCTGTGACCAGACGAGAATAAACAGCCATGAGGAAAAATCCTATGAAACAACTTCTGCCCTGAGACAAGAGGAGACAGTCGACTCCCTTTTTTCCCCAACTAGGTTGCCTTAAAACAGAAAAATACGACTTCTGCCCTGAGACCAGATGAGATTCACCTGCCCTCAGACAACTTCTGCCCTGAGACCAGGAGAGATTCACCTGCCCTCAGACATCTTCTGCCCTGAGACCGGGAGGGATTCACCTGCCCTCAGACAACTTCTGCCCTGCACCAGAAGAGATTCACCTGCCCTCAGACAACTTCTGCCCTGAGACCAGGAGGGATTCACCTGCCCTCAGACAAAATGTGGGAAACAATGGTCTCTGCCCTGGGACCAGATGAGACTCAACAGCCATGAGGAAAATCCTATAAAACAACTTCTGCCCTGGGACCAGGAGAGATTCGCCTGCCCTCAGACAACTTCTGCCCTGAGACCAGGAGGGATTCACCTGCCCTCAGACAACTTCTGCCCTGAGACCAGGAGGGTTTCATCTGCCCTCAGACAACTTCTGCCCTGAGACCACAGGAGATAGCTGACTCCCTTTTGTGCAACCACTTTACCTTAAAACAGAAAAATACGGCTTCTGACCTGAGACCAGGAGGGATTCGCCTGCCCTCAGACAACTTCTTCCCTGAGACCAGGAGGGATTCACCTGCCCTCAGACAAAACTGTAGGAAACAATGGTCTCTGCCCTGGGACCAGATGAGACTGAACAGCCAGGAGGAAAATCCTACAAAACAACTTCTGCCCTGAGACCAGAGGAGACAATTGTCTCCCTTTTGTCCAACTATGTTGCCTTAAAACAGAAAAATACGACTTCTGCCCTGAGACCAGATGAGATTCACCTGCCCTCAGACAACTTCTGCCCTGAGACCAGGAGAGATTCACCTGCCCTCAGACAACTTCTGCCCTGAGACCAGGAGGGATTCATCTGCCCTCAGACAACTTCTGCCCTGAGACCAGCAGGGATTCATCTGCCCTCAGACAGCTTTTGCCCTGAGACCAGAGAAGACAGTTGACTCCCTTTTGTCCAACTATGTTGCCTTAAAACAGAAAAAATTCACCTGCCCTCAGACAGCTTCTGCCCTGAGACCAGGAGGGATTCACCTGCCCTCAGACAAAACTGTAGGAAACAATGGTCTCTGCTCTGGGACCAGATGAGACTTAACAGCCATGAGGAAAATCCTACAAAACAACTTCTGCCCTGAGACCAGGAGGGATTCACCTGCCCTCAGACAAAACTGTGGGAAACAATGGTCTCTGCCCTGGGACCAGATGAGACTTAACAGCCATGAGGGAATTCCTACAGAGCAACTTCTGCCCTCGGACCAGGAGAGATTCGCCTGCTCTCAGACAACTTCTGCCCTGAGACCAGGAGGGATTCACCTGCCCTGAGACCAGGAGAGATTCACCTGCCCTCAGACAACTTCTGCCCTGAGACCAGGAGGGATTCACCTGCCATCAGACAAAACTGTGGGAAACAATGGTCTCTGCCCTGGGACCAGATGAGACTTAACAGCCATGAGGGAAATCCTACAAAACAACTTCTGCCCTGGGACCAGGAGAGATTCACCTGCCCTCAGAAAACTTCTGCCCTGAGACCAGGAGAGATTCACCTGCCCTCAGACATCTTCTGCCCTGAGACCGGGAGGGATTCACCTGCCCTCAGACAACTTCTGCCCTGCACCAGAAGAGATTCACCTGCCCTCAGACAACTTCTGCCCTGAGACCAGGAGGGATTCACCTGCCCTCAGACAACTTCTGCCCTGAGACCAGAGGAGACAGTTGACTCCCTTTTGTCCAACTATGTTGCCTTAAAACAGAAAAATACGACTTCTGCCCTGAGACCAGGAGGGATTCACCTGCCCTCAGACAACTTCTGCCCTGAGACCAGGAGAGATTCACCTGCCCTCAGACAACTTCTGCCCTGAGACCAGGAGGGATTCACCTGCCCTCAGACAACTTCTGCCCTGAGACCAGAGGAGACAGTTGACTCCCTTTTGTCCAATTATGTTGCCTTAAAACAGAAAAATAAGACTTCTGCCCTGAGACCAGGAGGGATTCACCTGCCCTCAGACAGCTTCTGCCCTGAGACCAGGAGGGATTCACCTGCCCTCAGACAAAACTGTAGGAAACAATGGTCTCTGCCCTGGGCCCAGATGAGACTAAACAGCCATGAGGAAAATCCTACAAAACAACTTCTGCCCTGAGACCAGAGGAGACAATTGTCTCCCTTTTGTCCAACTATGTTGCCTTAAAACAGAAAAATACGACTTCTGCCCTGAGACCAGAAGAGATTCACCTGCCCTCAGACAACTTCTGCCCTGCACCAGAATAGATTCACCTGCCCTCAGACAACTTCTGCCCTGAGACCAGGAGAGATTCACCTGCCCTCAGACAACTTCTGCCCTGAGACCAGGAGGGATTCACCTGCCCTCAGACAACTTCTGCCCTGAGACCAGAGGAGACAGTTGACTCCCTTTTGTCCAACTATGTTGCCTTAAAACAGAAAAATACGACTTCTGCCCTGAGACCAGGAGGGATTCACCTGCCCTCAGACAACTTCTGCCCTGAGACCAGGAGAGATTCACCTGCCCTCAGACAACTTCTGCCCTGAGACCAGAGGAGACAGTTGACTCCCTTTTGTCCAACTATGTTGCCTTAAAACAGAAAAATACGACTTCTGCCCTGAGACCAGGAGGGATTCACCTGCCCTCAGACAACTTCTGCCCTGAGACCAGGAGAGATTCACCTGCCCTCAGACAACTTCTGCCCTGAGACCAGGAGGGATTCACCTGCCCTCAGACAAAACTGTGGGAAACAATGGTCTCTGCCCTGGGACCAGATGAGACTTAACAGCCATGAGGAAAATCCTACAAAACAACTTCTGCCCTGGGACCAGGAGAGATTCATCTGCCCTCAGACAACTTCTGCCCTGAGACCAGAGGAGACAGTTGACTCCCTTTTGTCCAACTATGTTGCCTTAAAACAGAAAAATACGACTTCTGCCCTGAGACCAGGAGTTATTCACCTGCCCTCAGACAACTTCTGCCCTGAGACCAGGAGGGATTCACCTGCCCTCAGACAACTTCTGCCCTTAGACCAGGAGGGATTCACCTTCCCTCAGACAGCTTCTGTCCTGAGACCAGGAGGGATTCACCTTCCCTCAGACAACTTCTGCCCTGACACCAGAGGAGACAGTTGACTCCCGTTTGTCCAACTATGTTGCCTTAAAACAGAAAAACATTGTCACCTGAGAGCATTTTTTTCTTCATTGAAAATAGATTAGGGGGGCAGTAAGAAATGTTGATTGGTCAAAAACTACTACTGTGTTAAGTGCCATGAGTGGACTTAGAGCCTGTGAGGTGCTCATCTTCATCAGGCTCGTTGGTCTAGGGGTATGATTCTCGCTTAGGGTGCGAGAGGTCCCGGGTTCAAATCCCGGACGAGCCCTCCTCAAAGCCTGTCTACCTTTCACAGTTGCTCGATGAGCATGTCTTTGGCAGAGTCACAGAAAATACATGAGACAACTACAGTACCTCCTGTCTGAGTTTGCTGAACAGGCTTGTTGCCTTGTTCTGCACTCGCCAATCATTTTTGTGGCTGTTGCCCTGAGACCAGGAGGGATTCACCTGCCCTGAGACCAGGAGAGATTCACCTGCCCTCAGACAACTTCTGCCCTGAGACCAGGAGGGATTCACCTGCCCTCAGACAAAACTGTAGGAAACAATGGTCTCTGCCCTGGGACCAGATGAGACTTAACAGCCATGAGGAAAATCCTACAAAACAACTTCTGCCCTGAGACCAGGAGGGATTCACCTGCCCTCAGACAAAACTGTGGGAAACAATGGTCTCTGCCCTGGGACCAGATGAGACTTAACAGCCATGAGGAAAATCCTACAAAACAACTTCTGCCCTGGGACCAGGAGAGATTCATCTGCCCTCAGACAACTTCTGCCCTGAGACCAGAGGAGACAGTTGACTCCCTTTTGTCCAACTATGTTGCCTTAAAACAGAAAAATACGACTTCTGCCCTGAGACCAGGAGTTATTCACCTGCCCTCAGACAACTTCTGCCCTGAGACCAGGAGAGATTCACCTGCCCTCAGACAACTTCTGCCCTGAGACCAGGAGAGATTCACCTGCCCTCAGACAACTTCTGCCCTGAGACCAGGAGGGATTCACCTGCCCTCAGACAAAACTGTGGGAAACAATGGTCTCTGCCCTGGGACCAGATGAGACTTAACAGCCATGAGGAAAATCCTACAAAATAACTCCTGCCCTGGGACCAGGAGAGATTCGCCTGCCCTCAGACAACTTCTGCCCTGAGACCAGGAGGGATTCATCTGCCCTCAGACAACTTCTGCCCTGAGACCAGGACGGATTCATCTGCCCTCAGACAACTTCTGCCCTGAGACCAGAGGAGACAGTTGACTCCCGTTTGTCCAACTATGTTGCCTTAAAACAGAAAAATACGACTTCTGACCTGAGACCAGAAGGGATTCACCTGCCCTCAGACAGCTTCTGCCCTGAGACCAGGAGGGATTCACCTGCCCTCAGACAAAACTGTAGGAAACAATGGTCTCTGCCCTGGGACCAGATGAGACTAAACAGCCATGAGGAAAATCCTACAAAACAACTTCTGCCCTGAGACCAGAGGAGACAATTGTCTCCCTTTTGTCCAACTATGTTGCCTTAAAACAGAAAAATACGACTTCTGCCCTGAGACCAGATGAGATTCACCTGCCCTCAGACAACTTCTGCCCTGAGACCAGGAGAGATTCACCTGCCCTCAGACATCTTCTGCCCTGAGACCGGGAGGGATTCACCTGCCCTCAGATAAAACTGTAGGAAACAATGGTCTCTGCCCTGGGACCAGATGAGACTTAACAGCCATGAGGAAAATCCTACAAAACAACTTCTGCCCTGGGACCAGGAGAGATTCATCTGCCCTCAGACAACTTCTGCCCTGAGACCAGAGGAGACAGTTGACTCCCTTTTGTCCAACTATGTTGCCTTAAAACAGAAAAATACGACTTCTGCCCTGAGACCAGGAGTTATTCACCTGCCCTCAGACAACTTCTGCCCTGAGACCAGGAGGGATTCACCTGCCCTCAGACAACTTCTGCCCTTAGACCAGGAGGGATTCACCTTCCCTCAGACAGCTTCTGTCCTGAGACCAGGAGGGATTCACCTTCCCTCAGACAACTTCTGCCCTGACACCAGAGGAGACAGTTGACTCCCGTTTGTCCAACTATGTTGCCTTAAAACAGAAAAACATTGTCACCTGAGAGCATTTTTTTCTTCATTGAAAATAGATTAGGGGGGCAGTAAGAAATGTTGATTGGTCAAAAACTACTACTGTGTTAAGTGCCATGAGTGGACTTAGAGCCTGTGAGGTGCTCATCTTCATCAGGCTCGTTGGTCTAGGGGTATGATTCTCGCTTAGGGTGCGAGAGGTCCCGGGTTCAAATCCCGGACGAGCCCTCCTCAAAGCCTGTCTACCTTTCACAGTTGCTCGATGAGCATGTCTTTGGCAGAGTCACAGAAAATACATGAGACAACTACAGTACCTCCTGTCTGAGTTTGCTGAACAGGCTTGTTGCCTTGTTCTGCACTCGCCAATCATTTTTGTGGCTGTTGCCCTGAGACCAGGAGGGATTCACCTGCCCTGAGACCAGGAGAGATTCACCTGCCCTCAGACAACTTCTGCCCTGAGACCAGGAGGGATTCACCTGCCCTCAGACAAAACTGTAGGAAACAATGGTCTCTGCCCTGGGACCAGATGAGACTTAACAGCCATGAGGAAAATCCTACAAAACAACTTCTGCCCTGAGACCAGGAGGGATTCACCTGCCCTCAGACAAAACTGTGGGAAACAATGGTCTCTGCCCTGGGACCAGATGAGACTTAACAGCCATGAGGAAAATCCTACAAAACAACTTCTGCCCTGGGACCAGGAGAGATTCATCTGCCCTCAGACAACTTCTGCCCTGAGACCAGAGGAGACAGTTGACTCCCTTTTGTCCAACTATGTTGCCTTAAAACAGAAAAATACGACTTCTGCCCTGAGACCAGGAGTTATTCACCTGCCCTCAGACAACTTCTGCCCTGAGACCAGGAGAGATTCACCTGCCCTCAGACAACTTCTGCCCTGAGACCAGGAGAGATTCACCTGCCCTCAGACAACTTCTGCCCTGAGACCAGGAGGGATTCACCTGCCCTCAGACAAAACTGTGGGAAACAATGGTCTCTGCCCTGGGACCAGATGAGACTTAACAGCCATGAGGAAAATCCTACAAAATAACTCCTGCCCTGGGACCAGGAGAGATTCGCCTGCCCTCAGACAACTTCTGCCCTGAGACCAGGAGGGATTCATCTGCCCTCAGACAACTTCTGCCCTGAGACCAGGACGGATTCATCTGCCCTCAGACAACTTCTGCCCTGAGACCAGAGGAGACAGTTGACTCCCGTTTGTCCAACTATGTTGCCTTAAAACAGAAAAATACGACTTCTGACCTGAGACCAGAAGGGATTCACCTGCCCTCAGACAGCTTCTGCCCTGAGACCAGGAGGGATTCACCTGCCCTCAGAGAAAACTGTAGGAAACAATGGTCTCTGCCCTGGGACCAGATGAGACTAAACAGCCATGAGGAAAATCCTACAAAACAACTTCTGCCCTGGGACCAGGAGGGATTCATCTGCCCTCAGACAACTTCTGCCCTGAGACCAGAGGAGACAGTTGACTCCCTTTTGTCCAACTATGTTGCCTTAAAACAGAAAAATACGACTTCTGCCCTGAGACCAGGAGTTATTCACCTGCCCTCAGACAACTTCTGCCCTGAGACCAGGAGGGATTCACCTGCCCTCAGACAACTTCTGCCCTTAGACCAGGAGGGATTCACCTTCCCTCAGACAGCTTCTGTCCTGAGACCAGGAGGGATTCACCTTCCCTCAGACAACTTCTGCCCTGACACCAGAGGAGACAGTTGACTCCCGTTTGTCCAACTATGTTGCCTTAAAACAGAAAAACATTGTCACCTGAGAGCATTTTTTTCTTCATTGAAAATAGATTAGGGGGGCAGTAAGAAATGTTGATTGGTCAACAACTACTACTGTGTTAAGTGCCATGAGTGGACTTAGAGCCTGTGAGGTGCTCATCTTCATCAGGCTCGTTGGTCTAGGGGTATGATTCTCGCTTAGGGTGCGAGAGGTCCCGGGTTCAAATCCCGGACGAGCCCTCCTCAAAGCCTGTCTACCTTTCACAGTTGCTCGATGAGCATGTCTTTGGCAGAGTCACAGAAAATACATGAGACAACTACAGTACCTCCTGTCTGAGTTTGCTGAACAGGCTTGTTGCCTTGTTCTGCACTCGCCAATCATTTTTGTGGCTGTTGCCCTGAGACCAGGAGGGATTCACCTGCCCTGAGACCAGGAGAGATTCACCTGCCCTCAGACAACTTCTGCCCTGAGACCAGGAGGGATTCACCTGCCCTCAGACAAAACTGTAGGAAACAATGGTCTCTGCCCTGGGACCAGATGAGACTTAACAGCCATGAGGAAAATCCTACAAAACAACTTCTGCCCTGAGACCAGGAGGGATTCACCTGCCCTCAGACAAAACTGTGGGAAACAATGGTCTCTGCCCTGGGACCAGATGAGACTTAACAGCCATGAGGAAAATCCTACAAAACAACTTCTGCCCTGGGACCAGGAGAGATTCATCTGCCCTCAGACAACTTCTGCCCTGAGACCAGAGGAGACAGTTGACTCCCTTTTGTCCAACTATGTTGCCTTAAAACAGAAAAATACGACTTCTGCCCTGAGACCAGGAGTTATTCACCTGCCCTCAGACAACTTCTGCCCTGAGACCAGGAGGGATTCACCTGCCCTCAGACAACTTCTGCCCTGAGACCAGGAGGGATTCACCTTCCCTCAGACAGCTTCTGTCCTGAGACCAGGAGGGATTCACCTTCCCTCATACAACTTCTGCCCTGAGACCAGAGGAGACAGTTGACTCCCTTTTGTCCAACTATGTTGCCTTAAAACAGAAAAATACGACTTCTGCCCTGAGACCAGGAGGGATTCACCTGCCCTCAGATAGCTTCTGCCCTGAGACCAGGAGGGATTCACCTGCCCTCAGACAAAACTGTAGGAAACAATGGTCTCTGCCCTGGGACCAGATGAGACTAAACAGCCATGAGGAAAATCCTACAAAACAACTTCTGCCCTGAGACCAGAGGAGACAATTGTCTCCCTTTTGTCCAACTATGTTGCCTTAAAACAGAAAAATACGACTTCTGCCCTGAGACCAGAAGGGATTCACCTGCCCTCAGACAACTTCTGCCCTGAGACCAGGAGAGATTCACCTGCCCTCAGACAACTTCTGCCCTGAGACCAGGAGGGATTCACCTGCCCTCAGACAAAACTGTGGGAAACAATGGTCTCTGCCCTGGGACCAGATGAGACTTAACAGCCATGAGGAAAATCCTACAAAATAACTCCTGCCCTGGGACCAGGAGAGATTCGCCTGCCCTCAGACAACTTCTGCCCTGAGACCAGGAGGGATTCATCTGCCCTCAGACAACTTCTGCCCTGAGACCAGGACGGATTCATCTGCCCTCAGACAACTTCTGCCCTGAGACCAGAGGAGACAGTTGACTCCCGTTTGTCCAACTATGTTGCCTTAAAACAGAAAAATACGACTTCTGCCCTGAGACCAGGAGGGATTCACCTGCCCTCAGACAGCTTCTGCCCTGAGACCAGGAGGGATTCACCTGCCCTCAGACAAAACTGTAGGAAACAATGGTCTCTGCCCTGGGACCAGATGAGACTAAACAGCCATGAGGAAAATCCTACAAAACAACTTCTGCCCTGAGACCAGAGGAGACAATTGTCTCCCTTTTGTCCAACTATGTTGCCTTAAAACAGAAAAATACGACTTCTGCCCTGAGACCAGATGAGATTCACCTGCCCTCAGACAACTTCTGCCCTGAGACCAGGAGAGATTCACCTGCCCTCAGACATCTTCTGCCCTGAGACCGGGAGGGATTCACCTGCCCTCAGATAAAACTGTAGGAAACAATGGTCTCTGCCCTGGGACCAGATGAGACTAAACAGCCATGAGGAAAATCCTACAAAACAACTTCTGCCCTGAGACCAGAGGAGACAATTGTCTCCCTTTTGTCCAACTATGTTGCCTTAAACCAGAAAAATACGACTTCTGCCCTGAGACCAGATGAGATTCACCTGCCCTCAGACAACTTCTGCCCTGAGACCAGGAGGGATTCACCTGCCCTCAGACAAAACTGTGGGAAACAATGGTCTCTGCCCTGGGACCAGATGAGACTTAACAGCCATGAGGGAAATCCTACAAAACAACTTCTGCCCTGGGACCAGGAGGGATTCATCTGCCCTCAGACAACTTCTGCCCTGAGACCAGGACGGATTCATCTGCCCTCAGACAACTTCTGCCCTGAGACCAGAGGAGACAGTTGACTCCCGTTTGTCCAACTATGTTGCCTTAAAACAGAAAAATACGACTTCTGCCCTGAGACCAGGAGGGATTCACCTGCCCTCAGACAGCTTCTGCCCTGAGACCAGGAGGGATTCACCTGCCCTCAGAGAAAACTGTAGGAAACAATGGTCTCTGCCCTGGGACCAGATGAGACTAAACAGCCATGAGGAAAATCCTACAAAACAACTTCTGCCCTGAGACCAGAGGAGACAATTGTCTCCCTTTTGTCCAACTATGTTGCCTTAAAACAGAAAAATACGACTTCTGCCCTGAGACCAGATGAGATTCACCTGCCCTCAGACAACTTCTGCCCTGAGACCAGGAGAGATTCACCTGCCCTCAGACATCTTCTGCCCTGAGACCGGGAGGGATTCACCTGCCCTCAGACAACTTCTGCCCTGCACCAGAAGAGATTCACCTGCCCTCAGACAACTACTGCCCTGAGACCAGGAGGGATTCACCTGCCCTCAGACAAAATGTGGGAAACAATGGTCTCTGCCCTGGGACCAGATGAGACTTCACAGCCATGAGGAAAATCCTACAAAACAACTTCTGCCCTGGGACCAGGAGAGATTCATCTGCCCTCAGACAACTTCTGCCCTGAGACCAGAGGAGACAGTTGACTCCCTTTTGTCCAACTATGTTGCCTTAAAACAGAAAAATACGACTTCTGCCCTGAGACCAGGAGTTATTCACCTGCCCTCAGACAACTTCTGCCCTGAGACCAGGAGGGATTCACCTGCCCTCAGACAACTTCTGCCCTGAGACCAGGAGGGATTCACCTTCCCTCAGACAGCTTCTGTCCTGAGACCAGGAGGGATTCACCTTCCCTCATACAACTTCTGCCCTGAGACCAGAGGAGACAGTTGACTCCCTTTTGTCCAACTATGTTGCCTTAAAACAGAAAAATACGACTTCTGCCCTGAGACCAGGAGGGATTCACCTGCCCTCAGATAGCTTCTGCCCTGAGACCAGGAGGGATTCACCTGCCCTCAGACAAAACTGTAGGAAACAATGGTCTCTGCCCTGGGACCAGATGAGACTAAACAGCCATGAGGAAAATCCTACAAAACAACTTCTGCCCTGAGACCAGAGGAGACAATTGTCTCCCTTTTGTCCAACTATGTTGCCTTAAAACAGAAAAATACGACTTCTGCCCTGAGACCAGAAGGGATTCACCTGCCCTCAGACAACTTCTGCCCTGAGACCAGGAGAGATTCACCTGCCCTCAGACAACTTCTGCCCTGAGACCAGGAGGGATTCACCTGCCCTCAGACAAAACTGTGGGAAACAATGGTCTCTGCCCTGGGACCAGATGAGACTTAACAGCCATGAGGAAAATCCTACAAAATAACTCCTGCCCTGGGACCAGGAGAGATTCGCCTGCCCTCAGACAACTTCTGCCCTGAGACCAGGAGGGATTCATCTGCCCTCAGACAACTTCTGCCCTGAGACCAGGACGGATTCATCTGCCCTCAGACAACTTCTGCCCTGAGACCAGAGGAGACAGTTGACTCCCGTTTGTCCAACTATGTTGCCTTAAAACAGAAAAATACGACTTCTGCCCTGAGACCAGGAGGGATTCACCTGCCCTCAGACAGCTTCTGCCCTGAGACCAGGAGGGATTCACCTGCCCTCAGAGAAAACTGTAGGAAACAATGGTCTCTGCCCTGGGACCAGATGAGACTAAACAGCCATGAGGAAAATCCTACAAAACAACTTCTGCCCTGAGACCAGAGGAGACAATTGTCTCCCTTTTGTCCAACTATGTTGCCTTAAAACAGAAAAATACGACTTCTGCCCTGAGACCAGATGAGATTCACCTGCCCTCAGACAACTTCTGCCCTGAGACCAGGAGAGATTCACCTGCCCTCAGACATCTTCTGCCCTGAGACCGGGAGGGATTCACCTGCCCTCAGACAACTTCTGCCCTGCACCAGAAGAGATTCACCTGCCCTCAGACAACTACTGCCCTGAGACCAGGAGGGATTCACCTGCCCTCAGACAAAATGTGGGAAACAATGGTCTCTGCCCTGGGACCAGATGAGACTTCACAGCCATGAGGAAAATCCTACAAAACAACTTCTGCCCTGGGACCAGGAGAGATTCATCTGCCCTCAGACAACTTCTGCCCTGAGACCAGAGGAGACAGTTGACTCCCTTTTGTCCAACTATGTTGCCTTAAAACAGAAAAATACGACTTCTGCCCTGAGACCAGGAGTTATTCACCTGCCCTCAGACAACTTCTGCCCTGAGACCAGGAGGGATTCACCTGCCCTCAGACAACTTCTGCCCTGAGACCAGGAGGGATTCACCTTCCCTCAGACAGCTTCTGTCCTGAGACCAGGAGGGATTCACCTTCCCTCATACAACTTCTGCCCTGAGACCAGAGGAGACAGTTGACTCCCTTTTGTCCAACTATGTTGCCTTAAAACAGAAAAATACGACTTCTGCCCTGAGACCAGGAGGGATTCACCTGCCCTCAGATAGCTTCTGCCCTGAGACCAGGAGGGATTCACCTGCCCTCAGACAAAACTGTAGGAAACAATGGTCTCTGCCCTGGGACCAGATGAGACTAAACAGCCATGAGGAAAATCCTACAAAACAACTTCTGCCCTGAGACCAGAGGAGACAATTGTCTCCCTTTTGTCCAACTATGTTGCCTTAAAACAGAAAAATACGACTTCTGCCCTGAGACCAGAAGGGATTCACCTGCCCTCAGACAACTTCTGCCCTGAGACCAGGAGAGATTCACCTGCCCTCAGACAACTTCTGCCCTGAGACCAGGAGGGATTCACCTGCCCTCAGACAAAACTGTGGGAAACAATGGTCTCTGCCCTGGGACCAGATGAGACTTAACAGCCATGAGGAAAATCCTACAAAATAACTCCTGCCCTGGGACCAGGAGAGATTCGCCTGCCCTCAGACAACTTCTGCCCTGAGACCAGGAGGGATTCATCTGCCCTCAGACAACTTCTGCCCTGAGACCAGGACGGATTCATCTGCCCTCAGACAACTTCTGCCCTGAGACCAGAGGAGACAGTTGACTCCCGTTTGTCCAACTATGTTGCCTTAAAACAGAAAAATACGACTTCTGCCCTGAGACCAGGAGGGATTCACCTGCCCTCAGACAGCTTCTGCCCTGAGACCAGGAGGGATTCACCTGCCCTCAGACAAAACTGTAGGAAACAATGGTCTCTGCCCTGGGACCAGATGAGACTAAACAGCCATGAGGAAAATCCTACAAAACAACTTCTGCCCTGAGACCAGAGGAGACAATTGTCTCCCTTTTGTCCAACTATGTTGCCTTAAAACAGAAAAATACGACTTCTGCCCTGAGACCAGATGAGATTCACCTGCCCTCAGACAACTTCTGCCCTGAGACCAGGAGAGATTCACCTGCCCTCAGACATCTTCTGCCCTGAGACCGGGAGGGATTCACCTGCCCTCAGATAAAACTGTAGGAAACAATGGTCTCTGCCCTGGGACCAGATGAGACTAAACAGCCATGAGGAAAATCCTACAAAACAACTTCTGCCCTGAGACCAGAGGAGACAATTGTCTCCCTTTTGTCCAACTATGTTGCCTTAAACCAGAAAAATACGACTTCTGCCCTGAGACCAGATGAGATTCACCTGCCCTCAGACAACTTCTGCCCTGAGACCAGGAGAGATTCACCTGCCCTCAGACAACTTCTGCCCTGAGACCAGGAGGGATTCACCTGCCCTCAGACAAAACTGTGGGAAACAATGGTCTCTGCCCTGGGACCAGATGAGACTTAACAGCCATGAGGGAAATCCTACAAAACAACTTCTGCCCTGGGACCAGGAGGGATTCATCTGCCCTCAGACAACTTCTGCCCTGAGACCAGGACGGATTCATCTGCCCTCAGACAACTTCTGCCCTGAGACCAGAAGAGACAGTTGACTCCCGTTTGTCCAACTATGTTGCCTTAAAACAGAAAAATACGACTTCTGCCCTGAGACCAGGAGGGATTCACCTGCCCTCAGACAGCTTCTGCCCTGAGACCAGGAGGGATTCACCTGCCCTCAGAGAAAACTGTAGGAAACAATGGTCTCTGCCCTGGGACCAGATGAGACTAAACAGCCATGAGGAAAATCCTACAAAACAACTTCTGCCCTGAGACCAGAGGAGACAATTGTCTCCCTTTTGTCCAACTATGTTGCCTTAAAACAGAAAAATACGACTTCTGCCCTGAGACCAGATGAGATTCACCTGCCCTCAGACAACTTCTGCCCTGAGACCAGGAGAGATTCACCTGCCCTCAGACATCTTCTGCCCTGAGACCGGGAGGGATTCACCTGCCCTCAGACAACTTCTGCCCTGCACCAGAAGAGATTCACCTGCCCTCAGACAACTTCTGCCCTGAGACCAGGAGGGATTCACCTGCCCTCAGACAAAATGTGGGAAACAATGGTCTCTGCCCTGGGACCAGATGAGACTTCACAGCCATGAGGAAAATCCTACAAAACAACTTCTGCCCTGGGACCAGGAGAGATTCGCCTGCCCTCAGACAACTTCTGCCCTGAGACCAGGAGGGTTTCATCTGCCCTCAGACAACTTCTGCCCTGAGACCACAGGAGATAGCTGACTCCCTTTTGTGCAACCACTTTGCCTTAAAACAGAAAAATACGGCTTCTGACCTGAGACCAGGAGGGATTCACCTGCCCTCAGACAACTTCTGCCCTGAGACCAGGAGGGATTCACCTGCCCTCAGACAGCTTCTGCCCTGAGACCAGGAGGGATTCACCTGCCCTCAGACAAAACTGTAGGAAACAATGGTCTCTGCCCTGGGACCAGATGAGACTAAACAGCCATTAGGAAAATCCTACAAAACAACTTCTGCCCTGAGACCAGAGGAGACAATTGTCTCCCTTTTGTCCAACTATGTTGCCTTAAAACAGAAAAATACGACTTCTGCCCTGAGACCAGATGAGATTCACCTGCCCTCAGACAACTTCTGCCCTGAGACCAGGAGAGATTCACCTGCCCTCAGACAACTTCTGCCCTGAGACCGGGAGGGATTCACCTGCCCTCAGACAACTTCTGCCCCGAGACCGGGAGGGATTCACCTGCCCTCAGACAACTTCTGCCCTGAGACCGGGAGGGATTCACCTGCCCTCAGACAACTTCTGCCCTGAGACCAGGAGAGATTCACCTGCCCTCAGACAACTTCTGCCCTGAGACCAGGAGGGATTCACCTGCCCTCAGACAAAACTGTGGGAAACAATGGTCTCTGCCCTGGGACCAGATGAGACTTAACAGCCATGAGGAAAATCCTACAAAATAACTCCTGCCCTGGGACCAGGAGAGATTCGCCTGCCCTCAGACAACTTCTGCCCTGAGACCAGGAGGGATTCATCTGCCCTCAGACAACTTCTGCCCTGAGACCAGGACGGATTCATCTGCCCTCAGACAACTTCTGCCCTGAGACCAGAGGAGACAGTTGACTCCCGTTTGTCCAACTATGTTGCCTTAACCCTCGTGTTGTCTTTACATTTCACCACACACAGAGGGTCACAGTGACCCCCCAGGACAGGACAATGGCAGGGGCGGCTTTGGTGTCTTATCGTTATAGCGCCGCCTAGGGACTATATACAGTATTGCAGCAGTAAATCTAATATGATTGTAGAGGGCAGTGGGTCACAGTGACCCCCCAGGACAATGGCAGGGGCGGGTTTGGTGTCTTATCGTTATAGCGCCGCCTAGGGACTATATACAGTATTGCAGCAGTAAATCTAATATGATTGTAGAGAGCAGTGGGTCACAGTGACCCCACAGGACAATGGCAGGGGCAGGGCCAGGGCCAGGGCTGGTGTCCACAACAGAGGGTCACAGAGACCCCCCAGGACAATGGCAGGGGCGGGTTTGGTGTCTTATCGTTATAGCGCTACCTAGGGACTATACACAGTATTGCAGCAGTAAATCTAATATGATTGTAGAGGGCAGAGGGTCACAGTGACCCACCCAGGACAATGGCAGGGGCGGGTTTGGTGTCTTATCGTTATAGCGCTACCTAGGGACTATACACAGTATTGCAGCAGTAAATCTACTATGATTGTAGAGGGCAGAGGGTCACAGTGACCCACCCAGGACAATGGCAGGGGCGGGTTTGGTGTCTTATCGTTATAGCGCTACCTAGGGACTATACACAGTATTGCAGCAGTAAATCTACTATGATTGTAGAGGGCAGAGGGTCACAGTGACCCCCCAGGACAATGGCAATGTGGCAGGGACAGGGGCAGGGCTGGTTGGTTTCTTATCTTTGTAGCGCCGCCTTTGGACTATATACAGTATTGCAGCAGTAAATCTAATATGATTGAAGAGGGTAGAGGGTCACAGGGACCCCTTAGGACAATGGTAATGTGGCAGGGGCCAGGGCCAGGGCCAGGGCTGGTGTCCACAACAGAGGGTCACAGAGACCCCTCCCAGGACAATGGCAATGTGGCAGGGCTGGTGTCTTATCGTTATAGTGCCGCCTAGGGACTATACACGGTATTGCAGCAGTAAATCTAATATGATTGTAGAGGGCAGTGGGTCACAGTGACCCCCCAGGACAATGGCAGGGGCAGGGACAGGGGCAGGACTGGTGTCTTATCATTGTAGCGCCGCCTTT
>NW_028175193.1:0-77425 GCF_965226575.1 Pagrus pagrus | reverse complement strand
AACCTGTACCGATTCCAAAGATGAAATCATAATAACTAACACCTCCAAATTTTTCTGCGCCCCTGGTACTCCATCTTAAATTACAAAAATAAAATCCTAATCACTAACACTTCCAAATTTTCCCTGCGCCCCTGGTACTCCAGTGTGGACTTAGTCATATTTCGGCTAAGTCCAAAATGGAATACCAGGGGCACGAAAGCTGAAACGGAGTACCAGGGGCGCGAGCTTCCAGCGGGTGCGGCTATTGGCTTCGTCCCAGGAGGTGTGCTTAAGTGTGGGTACGCAGGTCCGGCTGGGGCGCAAGGTTCCTGGAGAGTCCATCTCTGGCTCTCCACAGGGAGACTTCTGGAGCCGTCGTGCCCGCCTCTGGAGGTCCACGGCCGGGCTTGTTGGTGCCGCCCCCCCCCCGGTCCCTGGAGCTGAGCTTCCAGGAGGCCATCTCAGAGGGTCCTGGGGGTCATTTGGAGCGGATTGAGCGCTCACTTCCAAGGTCTCTGGAGCTCAGGGGCCAGGCTGGAGCAGCGGACGTGCCCAGCCTCTGGAGGTCCACGGCCGGGCTTGTTGGTGCCGACCTCCCCGGTCTCTGGAGCTGAGCTTCCAGGAGGCCATCTCAGAGGGTCCTGGGGGTCATTTGGAGCGGATTGAGCGCTCACTTCCAAGGTCTCTGGAGCTCAGGGGCCAGGCTAGAGCAGCCGACGTGCCCAGCCTCTGGAGGTCCACGGGCGGGCTTGTTGGTGCCGAGCTCCCCGGTCCCTGGAGCTTAGCTTCCAGGAGGCCATCTCAGAGGGTCCTGGGGGTCATTTGGAGCGGATTGAGCGCTCACTTCCAAGGCCTCTGGAGCTCAGGGGCCCGGCTGGAGCAGCCGACGTGCCCAGCCTCTGGAGCTGACGTGCCCAGCCTATGGAGGTCCACGGGCGGGCTTGTTGGTGCCGAGCTCCCCGGTCCCTGGAGCTTAGCTTCCAGGAGGCCATCTCAGAGGGTCCTGGGGGTCATTTGGAGCGGATTGAGCGCTCACTTCCAAGGCCTCTGGAGCTCAGGGGCCCGGCTAGAGCAGCCGACATGCCCAGCCTCTGGAGGTCCACGGCCGGGCTTGTTGGTGCCGAGCTCCCCGGTCCCTGGAGCTTAGCTTCCAGGAGGCCGTCTCAGAGGGTCCTGGGGGTCATTTGGAGCGGATTGAGCGCTCACTTCCAAGGCCTCTGGAGCTCAGGGGCCCGGCTGGAGCAGCCGAGTGCCCAGCCTCTGGAGCTGACGTGCCCAGCCTCTGGAGGTCCACGGCCGGGCTTGTTGGTGCCGAGCTCCCCGGTCCCTGGAGCTTAGCTTCCAGGAGGCCATCTCAGAGGGTCCTGGGGGTCATTTGGAGCGGATTGAGCGCTCACTTCCAAGGCCTCTGGAGCTCAGGGGCCCGGCTGGAGCAGCCGACGTGCCCAGCCTCTGGAGCTGACGTGCCCAGCCTATGGAGGTCCACGGGCGGGCTTGTTGGTGCCGAGCTCCCCGGTCCCTGGAGCTTAGCTTCCAGGAGGCCATCTCAGAGGGTCCTGGGGGTCATTTGGAGCGGATTGAGCGCTCACTTCCAAGGCCTCTGGAGCTCAGGGGCCCGGCTGGAGCAGCCGACGTGCCCAGCCTCTGGAGCTGACGTGCCCAGCCTATGGAGGTCCACGGGCGGGCTTGTTGGTGCCGAGCTCCCCGGTCCCTGGAGCTTAGCTTCCAGGAGGCCATCTCAGAGGGTCCTGGGGGTCATTTGGAGCGGATTGAGCGCTCACTTCCAAGGCCTCTGGAGCTCAGGGGCCCGGCTGGAGCAGCCGACGTGCCCAGCCTCTGGAGCTGACGTGCCCAGCCTATGGAGGTCCACGGGCGGGCTTGTTGGTGCCGAGCTCCCCGGTCCCTGGAGCTTAGCTTCCAGGAGGCCATCTCAGAGGGTCCTGGGGGTCATTTGGAGCGGATTGAGCGCTCACTTCCAAGGCCTCTGGAGCTCAGGGGCCCGGCTAGAGCAGCCGACATGCCCAGCCTCTGGAGGTCCACGGCCGGGCTTGTTGGTGCCGAGCTCCCCGGTCCCTGGAGCTTAGCTTCCAGGAGGCCGTCTCAGAGGGTCCTGGGGGTCATTTGGAGCGGATTGAGCGCTCACTTCCAAGGCCTCTGGAGCTCAGGGGCCCGGCTGGAGCAGCCGACGTGCCCAGCCTCTGGAGGTCCACGGGCGGGCTTGTTGGTGCCGAGCTCCCCGGTCCCTGGAGCTTAGCTTCCAGGAGGCCATCTCAGAGGGTCCTGGGGGTCATTTGGAGCGGATTGAGCGCTCACTTCCAAGGCCTCTGGAGCTCAGGGGCCCGGCTGGAGCAGCCGACGTGCCCAGCCTCTGGAGCTGACGTGCCCAGCCTCTGGAGGTCCACGGGCGGGCTTGTTGGTGCCGAGCTCCCCGGTCCCTGGAGCTTAGCTTCCAGGAGGCCATCTCAGAGGGTCCTGGGGGTCATTTGGAGCGGATTGAGCGCTCACTTCCAAGGCCTCTGGAGCTCAGGGGCCCGGCTGGAGCAGCCGACGTGCCCAGCCTCTGGAGCTGACGTGCCCAGCCTATGGAGGTCCACGGGCGGGCTTGTTGGTGCCGAGCTCCCCGGTCCCTGGAGCTTAGCTTCCAGGAGGCCATCTCAGAGGGTCCTGGGGGTCATTTGGAGCGGATTGAGCGCTCACTTCCAAGGCCTCTGGAGCTCAGGGGCCCGGCTAGAGCAGCCGACGTGCCCAGCCTCTGGAGGTCCACGGCCGGGCTTGTTGGTGCCGAGCTCCCCGGTCCCTGGAGCTTAGCTTCCAGGAGGCCGTCTCAGAGGGTCCTGGGGGTCATTTGGAGCGGATTGAGCGCTCACTTCCAAGGCCTCTGGAGCTCAGGGGCCCGGCTGGAGCAGCCGACGTGCCCAGCCTCTGGAGCTGACGTGCCCAGCCTATGGAGGTCCACGGCCGGGCTTGTTGGTGCCGAGCTCCCCGGTCCCTGGAGCTTAGCTTCCAGGAGGCCTTCTCAGAGGGTCCTGGGGGTCATTTGGAGCGGATTGA
Source organism: Pagrus pagrus (assembly GCF_965226575.1). Lineage (NCBI taxonomy): Eukaryota > Metazoa > Chordata > Actinopteri > Spariformes > Sparidae > Pagrus > Pagrus pagrus. The sequence goes on along the minus strand of NW_028175193.1, from coordinate 74,395 downwards.
GCGCTCACTTCCAAGGCCTCTGGAGCTCAGGGGCCCGGCTGGAGCAGCCGACGTGCCCAGCCTCTGGAGGTCCACGGCCGGGCTTGCGGGTGCCGACCTCCCCACCCTTGGTACTCCAGTTTTAATTACAAACGTAAAATCCTAATCACTAACACGTCCAAATTTTTCTGCGCCCCTGGTACTCCATTTTAAATTACAAAAATAAAATCCTAATCACTAACACTTCCAAATTTTCCCTGCACCCCTGGTACTCCAGTTTAAATGACAAACATAAAATCCCGATCACTAATACTTCCAAAAACCCTCGTCGGATTGACAAAGAAGACGATCCAGCGCGGGGGTCTCCGCATCTTGGATCGGCCGGCCGAAGCACCGCCGTATTTCCCGTGGTCACAGTCTAAATATTCGGGTAGGCTCTGGTCTTATTCTTGCTTTGCTTTGCTGGTTTCCAGTGTCATGGTGTGTTTCTTTTTAGCTCATGTGCGTCTGAGTAATAAGAAATAGAAAATGATAAATGTTAAAAAAGGCTTCTCTATACAAAATACACATTTCAATTAATACATTTATGATATAGATGAGTGCGTTGATTGGCATTTGTGCTGTTTTGGTGTTATAATGTGTCCAACCTGTACCGATTCCAAAAATGAAATCATAATAACTAACAGCTCCAAATTTTTCTGCGCCCCTGGTACTCCATTTTAAATTACAAAAATAAAATCCTAATCACTAACACTTCCAAATTTTCCCTGCACCCCTGGTACTCCAGTTTAAATGACAAACATAAAATCCCAATCACTGTTACTTCCAAAAACCCTCGTCGGATTGACAAAGAAGACGATCCAGCGCGGGGGTCTCCGCATCTTGGATCGGCCGGCCGAAGCACCGCCGTTTTTCCCGTGGTCACTGTCTAAATATTCGGGTAGGCCCTGGTCTTATTCTTGCTTTGCTTTGCTGGTTTCCAGTGTCATGGTGTGTTTCTTTTTAGCTTGTGTGTGTCTGAGTAATTGGAAATAGAAAATGATAAATATTAAAAAAGGCTTCTCTATACAAAATACACATTTCAATGAATACATTTATGATATAGATGAGTGCGTTGATTGGCATTTGTGCTGTTTTGGTGTTATAATGTGTCCAACCTGTACCGATTCCAAAGATGAAATCATAATAACTAACACCTCCAAATTTTTCTGCGCCCCTGGTACTCCATCTTAAATTACAAAAATAAAATCCTAATCACTAACACTTCCAAATTTTCCCTGCGCCCCTGGTACTCCAGTGTGGACTTAGTCATATTTCGGCTAAGTCCAAAATGGAATACCAGGGGCACGAAAGCTGAAACGGAGTACCAGGGGCGCGAGCTTCCAGCGGGTGCGGCTATTGGCTTCGTCCCAGGAGGTGTGCTTAAGTGTGGGTACGCAGGTCCGGCTGGGGCGCAAGGTTCCTGGAGAGTCCATCTCTGGCTCTCCACAGGGAGACTTCTGGAGCCGTCGTGCCCGCCTCTGGAGGTCCACGGCCGGGCTTGTTGGTGCCGCCCCCCCCCCGGTCCCTGGAGCTGAGCTTCCAGGAGGCCATCTCAGAGGGTCCTGGGGGTCATTTGGAGCGGATTGAGCGCTCACTTCCAAGGTCTCTGGAGCTCAGGGGCCAGGCTGGAGCAGCGGACGTGCCCAGCCTCTGGAGGTCCACGGCCGGGCTTGTTGGTGCCGACCTCCCCGGTCTCTGGAGCTGAGCTTCCAGGAGGCCATCTCAGAGGGTCCTGGGGGTCATTTGGAGCGGATTGAGCGCTCACTTCCAAGGTCTCTGGAGCTCAGGGGCCAGGCTAGAGCAGCCGACGTGCCCAGCCTCTGGAGGTCCACGGGCGGGCTTGTTGGTGCCGAGCTCCCCGGTCCCTGGAGCTTAGCTTCCAGGAGGCCATCTCAGAGGGTCCTGGGGGTCATTTGGAGCGGATTGAGCGCTCACTTCCAAGGCCTCTGGAGCTCAGGGGCCCGGCTGGAGCAGCCGACGTGCCCAGCCTCTGGAGCTGACGTGCCCAGCCTATGGAGGTCCACGGGCGGGCTTGTTGGTGCCGAGCTCCCCGGTCCCTGGAGCTTAGCTTCCAGGAGGCCATCTCAGAGGGTCCTGGGGGTCATTTGGAGCGGATTGAGCGCTCACTTCCAAGGCCTCTGGAGCTCAGGGGCCCGGCTAGAGCAGCCGACATGCCCAGCCTCTGGAGGTCCACGGCCGGGCTTGTTGGTGCCGAGCTCCCCGGTCCCTGGAGCTTAGCTTCCAGGAGGCCGTCTCAGAGGGTCCTGGGGGTCATTTGGAGCGGATTGAGCGCTCACTTCCAAGGCCTCTGGAGCTCAGGGGCCCGGCTGGAGCAGCCGAGTGCCCAGCCTCTGGAGCTGACGTGCCCAGCCTCTGGAGGTCCACGGCCGGGCTTGTTGGTGCCGAGCTCCCCGGTCCCTGGAGCTTAGCTTCCAGGAGGCCATCTCAGAGGGTCCTGGGGGTCATTTGGAGCGGATTGAGCGCTCACTTCCAAGGCCTCTGGAGCTCAGGGGCCCGGCTGGAGCAGCCGACGTGCCCAGCCTCTGGAGCTGACGTGCCCAGCCTATGGAGGTCCACGGGCGGGCTTGTTGGTGCCGAGCTCCCCGGTCCCTGGAGCTTAGCTTCCAGGAGGCCATCTCAGAGGGTCCTGGGGGTCATTTGGAGCGGATTGAGCGCTCACTTCCAAGGCCTCTGGAGCTCAGGGGCCCGGCTGGAGCAGCCGACGTGCCCAGCCTCTGGAGCTGACGTGCCCAGCCTATGGAGGTCCACGGGCGGGCTTGTTGGTGCCGAGCTCCCCGGTCCCTGGAGCTTAGCTTCCAGGAGGCCATCTCAGAGGGTCCTGGGGGTCATTTGGAGCGGATTGAGCGCTCACTTCCAAGGCCTCTGGAGCTCAGGGGCCCGGCTGGAGCAGCCGACGTGCCCAGCCTCTGGAGCTGACGTGCCCAGCCTATGGAGGTCCACGGGCGGGCTTGTTGGTGCCGAGCTCCCCGGTCCCTGGAGCTTAGCTTCCAGGAGGCCATCTCAGAGGGTCCTGGGGGTCATTTGGAGCGGATTGAGCGCTCACTTCCAAGGCCTCTGGAGCTCAGGGGCCCGGCTAGAGCAGCCGACATGCCCAGCCTCTGGAGGTCCACGGCCGGGCTTGTTGGTGCCGAGCTCCCCGGTCCCTGGAGCTTAGCTTCCAGGAGGCCGTCTCAGAGGGTCCTGGGGGTCATTTGGAGCGGATTGAGCGCTCACTTCCAAGGCCTCTGGAGCTCAGGGGCCCGGCTGGAGCAGCCGACGTGCCCAGCCTCTGGAGGTCCACGGGCGGGCTTGTTGGTGCCGAGCTCCCCGGTCCCTGGAGCTTAGCTTCCAGGAGGCCATCTCAGAGGGTCCTGGGGGTCATTTGGAGCGGATTGAGCGCTCACTTCCAAGGCCTCTGGAGCTCAGGGGCCCGGCTGGAGCAGCCGACGTGCCCAGCCTCTGGAGCTGACGTGCCCAGCCTCTGGAGGTCCACGGGCGGGCTTGTTGGTGCCGAGCTCCCCGGTCCCTGGAGCTTAGCTTCCAGGAGGCCATCTCAGAGGGTCCTGGGGGTCATTTGGAGCGGATTGAGCGCTCACTTCCAAGGCCTCTGGAGCTCAGGGGCCCGGCTGGAGCAGCCGACGTGCCCAGCCTCTGGAGCTGACGTGCCCAGCCTATGGAGGTCCACGGGCGGGCTTGTTGGTGCCGAGCTCCCCGGTCCCTGGAGCTTAGCTTCCAGGAGGCCATCTCAGAGGGTCCTGGGGGTCATTTGGAGCGGATTGAGCGCTCACTTCCAAGGCCTCTGGAGCTCAGGGGCCCGGCTAGAGCAGCCGACGTGCCCAGCCTCTGGAGGTCCACGGCCGGGCTTGTTGGTGCCGAGCTCCCCGGTCCCTGGAGCTTAGCTTCCAGGAGGCCGTCTCAGAGGGTCCTGGGGGTCATTTGGAGCGGATTGAGCGCTCACTTCCAAGGCCTCTGGAGCTCAGGGGCCCGGCTGGAGCAGCCGACGTGCCCAGCCTCTGGAGCTGACGTGCCCAGCCTATGGAGGTCCACGGCCGGGCTTGTTGGTGCCGAGCTCCCCGGTCCCTGGAGCTTAGCTTCCAGGAGGCCTTCTCAGAGGGTCCTGGGGGTCATTTGGAGCGGATTGAGCGCTCACTTCCAAGGCCTCTGGAGCTCAGGGGCCCGGCTGGAGCAGCCGACGTGCCCAGCCTCTGGAGGTCCACGGCCGGGCTTGCGGGTGCCGACCTCCCCACCCTTGGTACTCCAGTTTTAATTACAAACGTAAAATCCTAATCACTAACACGTCCAAATTTTTCTGCGCCCCTGGTACTCCATTTTAAATTACAAAAATAAAATCCTAATCACTAACACTTCCAAATTTTCCCTGCACCCCTGGTACTCCAGTTTAAATGACAAACATAAAATCCCGATCACTAATACTTCCAAAAACCCTCGTCGGATTGACAAAGAAGACGATCCAGCGCGGGGGTCTCCGCATCTTGGATCGGCCGGCCGAAGCACCGCCGTATTTCCCGTGGTCACAGTCTAAATATTCGGGTAGGCTCTGGTCTTATTCTTGCTTTGCTTTGCTGGTTTCCAGTGTCATGGTGTGTTTCTTTTTAGCTCATGTGCGTCTGAGTAATAAGAAATAGAAAATGATAAATGTTAAAAAAGGCTTCTCTATACAAAATACACATTTCAATTAATACATTTATGATATAGATGAGTGCGTTGATTGGCATTTGTGCTGTTTTGGTGTTATAATGTGTCCAACCTGTACCGATTCCAAAAATGAAATCATAATAACTAACAGCTCCAAATTTTTCTGCGCCCCTGGTACTCCATTTTAAATTACAAAAATAAAATCCTAATCACTAACACTTCCAAATTTTCCCTGCACCCCTGGTACTCCAGTTTAAATGACAAACATAAAATCCCAATCACTGTTACTTCCAAAAACCCTCGTCGGATTGACAAAGAAGACGATCCAGCGCGGGGGTCTCCGCATCTTGGATCGGCCGGCCGAAGCACCGCCGTTTTTCCCGTGGTCACTGTCTAAATATTCGGGTAGGCCCTGGTCTTATTCTTGCTTTGCTTTGCTGGTTTCCAGTGTCATGGTGTGTTTCTTTTTAGCTTGTGTGTGTCTGAGTAATTGGAAATAGAAAATGATAAATATTAAAAAAGGCTTCTCTATACAAAATACACATTTCAATGAATACATTTATGATATAGATGAGTGCGTTGATTGGCATTTGTGCTGTTTTGGTGTTATAATGTGTCCAACCTGTACCGATTCCAAAGATGAAATCATAATAACTAACACCTCCAAATTTTTCTGCGCCCCTGGTACTCCATCTTAAATTACAAAAATAAAATCCTAATCACTAACACTTCCAAATTTTCCCTGCGCCCCTGGTACTCCAGTGTGGACTTAGTCATATTTCGGCTAAGTCCAAAATGGAATACCAGGGGCACGAAAGCTGAAACGGAGTACCAGGGGCGCGAGCTTCCAGCGGGTGCGGCTATTGGCTTCGTCCCAGGAGGTGTGCTTAAGTGTGGGTACGCAGGTCCGGCTGGGGCGCAAGGTTCCTGGAGAGTCCATCTCTGGCTCTCCACAGGGAGACTTCTGGAGCCGTCGTGCCCGCCTCTGGAGGTCCACGGCCGGGCTTGTTGGTGCCGCCCCCCCCCCGGTCCCTGGAGCTGAGCTTCCAGGAGGCCATCTCAGAGGGTCCTGGGGGTCATTTGGAGCGGATTGAGCGCTCACTTCCAAGGTCTCTGGAGCTCAGGGGCCAGGCTGGAGCAGCGGACGTGCCCAGCCTCTGGAGGTCCACGGCCGGGCTTGTTGGTGCCGACCTCCCCGGTCTCTGGAGCTGAGCTTCCAGGAGGCCATCTCAGAGGGTCCTGGGGGTCATTTGGAGCGGATTGAGCGCTCACTTCCAAGGTCTCTGGAGCTCAGGGGCCAGGCTAGAGCAGCCGACGTGCCCAGCCTCTGGAGGTCCACGGGCGGGCTTGTTGGTGCCGAGCTCCCCGGTCCCTGGAGCTTAGCTTCCAGGAGGCCATCTCAGAGGGTCCTGGGGGTCATTTGGAGCGGATTGAGCGCTCACTTCCAAGGCCTCTGGAGCTCAGGGGCCCGGCTGGAGCAGCCGACGTGCCCAGCCTCTGGAGCTGACGTGCCCAGCCTATGGAGGTCCACGGGCGGGCTTGTTGGTGCCGAGCTCCCCGGTCCCTGGAGCTTAGCTTCCAGGAGGCCATCTCAGAGGGTCCTGGGGGTCATTTGGAGCGGATTGAGCGCTCACTTCCAAGGCCTCTGGAGCTCAGGGGCCCGGCTAGAGCAGCCGACATGCCCAGCCTCTGGAGGTCCACGGCCGGGCTTGTTGGTGCCGAGCTCCCCGGTCCCTGGAGCTTAGCTTCCAGGAGGCCGTCTCAGAGGGTCCTGGGGGTCATTTGGAGCGGATTGAGCGCTCACTTCCAAGGCCTCTGGAGCTCAGGGGCCCGGCTGGAGCAGCCGAGTGCCCAGCCTCTGGAGCTGACGTGCCCAGCCTCTGGAGGTCCACGGCCGGGCTTGTTGGTGCCGAGCTCCCCGGTCCCTGGAGCTTAGCTTCCAGGAGGCCATCTCAGAGGGTCCTGGGGGTCATTTGGAGCGGATTGAGCGCTCACTTCCAAGGCCTCTGGAGCTCAGGGGCCCGGCTGGAGCAGCCGACGTGCCCAGCCTCTGGAGCTGACGTGCCCAGCCTATGGAGGTCCACGGGCGGGCTTGTTGGTGCCGAGCTCCCCGGTCCCTGGAGCTTAGCTTCCAGGAGGCCATCTCAGAGGGTCCTGGGGGTCATTTGGAGCGGATTGAGCGCTCACTTCCAAGGCCTCTGGAGCTCAGGGGCCCGGCTGGAGCAGCCGACGTGCCCAGCCTCTGGAGCTGACGTGCCCAGCCTATGGAGGTCCACGGGCGGGCTTGTTGGTGCCGAGCTCCCCGGTCCCTGGAGCTTAGCTTCCAGGAGGCCATCTCAGAGGGTCCTGGGGGTCATTTGGAGCGGATTGAGCGCTCACTTCCAAGGCCTCTGGAGCTCAGGGGCCCGGCTGGAGCAGCCGACGTGCCCAGCCTCTGGAGCTGACGTGCCCAGCCTATGGAGGTCCACGGGCGGGCTTGTTGGTGCCGAGCTCCCCGGTCCCTGGAGCTTAGCTTCCAGGAGGCCATCTCAGAGGGTCCTGGGGGTCATTTGGAGCGGATTGAGCGCTCACTTCCAAGGCCTCTGGAGCTCAGGGGCCCGGCTAGAGCAGCCGACATGCCCAGCCTCTGGAGGTCCACGGCCGGGCTTGTTGGTGCCGAGCTCCCCGGTCCCTGGAGCTTAGCTTCCAGGAGGCCGTCTCAGAGGGTCCTGGGGGTCATTTGGAGCGGATTGAGCGCTCACTTCCAAGGCCTCTGGAGCTCAGGGGCCCGGCTGGAGCAGCCGACGTGCCCAGCCTCTGGAGGTCCACGGGCGGGCTTGTTGGTGCCGAGCTCCCCGGTCCCTGGAGCTTAGCTTCCAGGAGGCCATCTCAGAGGGTCCTGGGGGTCATTTGGAGCGGATTGAGCGCTCACTTCCAAGGCCTCTGGAGCTCAGGGGCCCGGCTGGAGCAGCCGACGTGCCCAGCCTCTGGAGCTGACGTGCCCAGCCTCTGGAGGTCCACGGGCGGGCTTGTTGGTGCCGAGCTCCCCGGTCCCTGGAGCTTAGCTTCCAGGAGGCCATCTCAGAGGGTCCTGGGGGTCATTTGGAGCGGATTGAGCGCTCACTTCCAAGGCCTCTGGAGCTCAGGGGCCCGGCTGGAGCAGCCGACGTGCCCAGCCTCTGGAGCTGACGTGCCCAGCCTATGGAGGTCCACGGGCGGGCTTGTTGGTGCCGAGCTCCCCGGTCCCTGGAGCTTAGCTTCCAGGAGGCCATCTCAGAGGGTCCTGGGGGTCATTTGGAGCGGATTGAGCGCTCACTTCCAAGGCCTCTGGAGCTCAGGGGCCCGGCTAGAGCAGCCGACGTGCCCAGCCTCTGGAGGTCCACGGCCGGGCTTGTTGGTGCCGAGCTCCCCGGTCCCTGGAGCTTAGCTTCCAGGAGGCCGTCTCAGAGGGTCCTGGGGGTCATTTGGAGCGGATTGAGCGCTCACTTCCAAGGCCTCTGGAGCTCAGGGGCCCGGCTGGAGCAGCCGACGTGCCCAGCCTCTGGAGCTGACGTGCCCAGCCTATGGAGGTCCACGGCCGGGCTTGTTGGTGCCGAGCTCCCCGGTCCCTGGAGCTTAGCTTCCAGGAGGCCTTCTCAGAGGGTCCTGGGGGTCATTTGGAGCGGATTGAGCGCTCACTTCCAAGGCCTCTGGAGCTCAGGGGCCCGGCTGGAGCAGCCGACGTGCCCAGCCTCTGGAGGTCCACGGCCGGGCTTGCGGGTGCCGACCTCCCCACCCTTGGTACTCCAGTTTTAATTACAAACGTAAAATCCTAATCACTAACACGTCCAAATTTTTCTGCGCCCCTGGTACTCCATTTTAAATTACAAAAATAAAATCCTAATCACTAACACTTCCAAATTTTCCCTGCACCCCTGGTACTCCAGTTTAAATGACAAACATAAAATCCCGATCACTAATACTTCCAAAAACCCTCGTCGGATTGACAAAGAAGACGATCCAGCGCGGGGGTCTCCGCATCTTGGATCGGCCGGCCGAAGCACCGCCGTATTTCCCGTGGTCACAGTCTAAATATTCGGGTAGGCTCTGGTCTTATTCTTGCTTTGCTTTGCTGGTTTCCAGTGTCATGGTGTGTTTCTTTTTAGCTCATGTGCGTCTGAGTAATAAGAAATAGAAAATGATAAATGTTAAAAAAGGCTTCTCTATACAAAATACACATTTCAATTAATACATTTATGATATAGATGAGTGCGTTGATTGGCATTTGTGCTGTTTTGGTGTTATAATGTGTCCAACCTGTACCGATTCCAAAAATGAAATCATAATAACTAACAGCTCCAAATTTTTCTGCGCCCCTGGTACTCCATTTTAAATTACAAAAATAAAATCCTAATCACTAACACTTCCAAATTTTCCCTGCACCCCTGGTACTCCAGTTTAAATGACAAACATAAAATCCCAATCACTGTTACTTCCAAAAACCCTCGTCGGATTGACAAAGAAGACGATCCAGCGCGGGGGTCTCCGCATCTTGGATCGGCCGGCCGAAGCACCGCCGTTTTTCCCGTGGTCACTGTCTAAATATTCGGGTAGGCCCTGGTCTTATTCTTGCTTTGCTTTGCTGGTTTCCAGTGTCATGGTGTGTTTCTTTTTAGCTTGTGTGTGTCTGAGTAATTGGAAATAGAAAATGATAAATATTAAAAAAGGCTTCTCTATACAAAATACACATTTCAATGAATACATTTATGATATAGATGAGTGCGTTGATTGGCATTTGTGCTGTTTTGGTGTTATAATGTGTCCAACCTGTACCGATTCCAAAGATGAAATCATAATAACTAACACCTCCAAATTTTTCTGCGCCCCTGGTACTCCATCTTAAATTACAAAAATAAAATCCTAATCACTAACACTTCCAAATTTTCCCTGCGCCCCTGGTACTCCAGTGTGGACTTAGTCATATTTCGGCTAAGTCCAAAATGGAATACCAGGGGCACGAAAGCTGAAACGGAGTACCAGGGGCGCGAGCTTCCAGCGGGTGCGGCTATTGGCTTCGTCCCAGGAGGTGTGCTTAAGTGTGGGTACGCAGGTCCGGCTGGGGCGCAAGGTTCCTGGAGAGTCCATCTCTGGCTCTCCACAGGGAGACTTCTGGAGCCGTCGTGCCCGCCTCTGGAGGTCCACGGCCGGGCTTGTTGGTGCCGCCCCCCCCCCGGTCCCTGGAGCTGAGCTTCCAGGAGGCCATCTCAGAGGGTCCTGGGGGTCATTTGGAGCGGATTGAGCGCTCACTTCCAAGGTCTCTGGAGCTCAGGGGCCAGGCTGGAGCAGCGGACGTGCCCAGCCTCTGGAGGTCCACGGCCGGGCTTGTTGGTGCCGACCTCCCCGGTCTCTGGAGCTGAGCTTCCAGGAGGCCATCTCAGAGGGTCCTGGGGGTCATTTGGAGCGGATTGAGCGCTCACTTCCAAGGTCTCTGGAGCTCAGGGGCCAGGCTAGAGCAGCCGACGTGCCCAGCCTCTGGAGGTCCACGGGCGGGCTTGTTGGTGCCGAGCTCCCCGGTCCCTGGAGCTTAGCTTCCAGGAGGCCATCTCAGAGGGTCCTGGGGGTCATTTGGAGCGGATTGAGCGCTCACTTCCAAGGCCTCTGGAGCTCAGGGGCCCGGCTGGAGCAGCCGACGTGCCCAGCCTCTGGAGCTGACGTGCCCAGCCTATGGAGGTCCACGGGCGGGCTTGTTGGTGCCGAGCTCCCCGGTCCCTGGAGCTTAGCTTCCAGGAGGCCATCTCAGAGGGTCCTGGGGGTCATTTGGAGCGGATTGAGCGCTCACTTCCAAGGCCTCTGGAGCTCAGGGGCCCGGCTAGAGCAGCCGACATGCCCAGCCTCTGGAGGTCCACGGCCGGGCTTGTTGGTGCCGAGCTCCCCGGTCCCTGGAGCTTAGCTTCCAGGAGGCCGTCTCAGAGGGTCCTGGGGGTCATTTGGAGCGGATTGAGCGCTCACTTCCAAGGCCTCTGGAGCTCAGGGGCCCGGCTGGAGCAGCCGAGTGCCCAGCCTCTGGAGCTGACGTGCCCAGCCTCTGGAGGTCCACGGCCGGGCTTGTTGGTGCCGAGCTCCCCGGTCCCTGGAGCTTAGCTTCCAGGAGGCCATCTCAGAGGGTCCTGGGGGTCATTTGGAGCGGATTGAGCGCTCACTTCCAAGGCCTCTGGAGCTCAGGGGCCCGGCTGGAGCAGCCGACGTGCCCAGCCTCTGGAGCTGACGTGCCCAGCCTATGGAGGTCCACGGGCGGGCTTGTTGGTGCCGAGCTCCCCGGTCCCTGGAGCTTAGCTTCCAGGAGGCCATCTCAGAGGGTCCTGGGGGTCATTTGGAGCGGATTGAGCGCTCACTTCCAAGGCCTCTGGAGCTCAGGGGCCCGGCTGGAGCAGCCGACGTGCCCAGCCTCTGGAGCTGACGTGCCCAGCCTATGGAGGTCCACGGGCGGGCTTGTTGGTGCCGAGCTCCCCGGTCCCTGGAGCTTAGCTTCCAGGAGGCCATCTCAGAGGGTCCTGGGGGTCATTTGGAGCGGATTGAGCGCTCACTTCCAAGGCCTCTGGAGCTCAGGGGCCCGGCTGGAGCAGCCGACGTGCCCAGCCTCTGGAGCTGACGTGCCCAGCCTATGGAGGTCCACGGGCGGGCTTGTTGGTGCCGAGCTCCCCGGTCCCTGGAGCTTAGCTTCCAGGAGGCCATCTCAGAGGGTCCTGGGGGTCATTTGGAGCGGATTGAGCGCTCACTTCCAAGGCCTCTGGAGCTCAGGGGCCCGGCTAGAGCAGCCGACATGCCCAGCCTCTGGAGGTCCACGGCCGGGCTTGTTGGTGCCGAGCTCCCCGGTCCCTGGAGCTTAGCTTCCAGGAGGCCGTCTCAGAGGGTCCTGGGGGTCATTTGGAGCGGATTGAGCGCTCACTTCCAAGGCCTCTGGAGCTCAGGGGCCCGGCTGGAGCAGCCGACGTGCCCAGCCTCTGGAGGTCCACGGGCGGGCTTGTTGGTGCCGAGCTCCCCGGTCCCTGGAGCTTAGCTTCCAGGAGGCCATCTCAGAGGGTCCTGGGGGTCATTTGGAGCGGATTGAGCGCTCACTTCCAAGGCCTCTGGAGCTCAGGGGCCCGGCTGGAGCAGCCGACGTGCCCAGCCTCTGGAGCTGACGTGCCCAGCCTCTGGAGGTCCACGGGCGGGCTTGTTGGTGCCGAGCTCCCCGGTCCCTGGAGCTTAGCTTCCAGGAGGCCATCTCAGAGGGTCCTGGGGGTCATTTGGAGCGGATTGAGCGCTCACTTCCAAGGCCTCTGGAGCTCAGGGGCCCGGCTGGAGCAGCCGACGTGCCCAGCCTCTGGAGCTGACGTGCCCAGCCTATGGAGGTCCACGGGCGGGCTTGTTGGTGCCGAGCTCCCCGGTCCCTGGAGCTTAGCTTCCAGGAGGCCATCTCAGAGGGTCCTGGGGGTCATTTGGAGCGGATTGAGCGCTCACTTCCAAGGCCTCTGGAGCTCAGGGGCCCGGCTAGAGCAGCCGACGTGCCCAGCCTCTGGAGGTCCACGGCCGGGCTTGTTGGTGCCGAGCTCCCCGGTCCCTGGAGCTTAGCTTCCAGGAGGCCGTCTCAGAGGGTCCTGGGGGTCATTTGGAGCGGATTGAGCGCTCACTTCCAAGGCCTCTGGAGCTCAGGGGCCCGGCTGGAGCAGCCGACGTGCCCAGCCTCTGGAGCTGACGTGCCCAGCCTATGGAGGTCCACGGCCGGGCTTGTTGGTGCCGAGCTCCCCGGTCCCTGGAGCTTAGCTTCCAGGAGGCCTTCTCAGAGGGTCCTGGGGGTCATTTGGAGCGGATTGAGCGCTCACTTCCAAGGCCTCTGGAGCTCAGGGGCCCGGCTGGAGCAGCCGACGTGCCCAGCCTCTGGAGGTCCACGGCCGGGCTTGCGGGTGCCGACCTCCCCACCCTTGGTACTCCAGTTTTAATTACAAACGTAAAATCCTAATCACTAACACGTCCAAATTTTTCTGCGCCCCTGGTACTCCATTTTAAATTACAAAAATAAAATCCTAATCACTAACACTTCCAAATTTTCCCTGCACCCCTGGTACTCCAGTTTAAATGACAAACATAAAATCCCGATCACTAATACTTCCAAAAACCCTCGTCGGATTGACAAAGAAGACGATCCAGCGCGGGGGTCTCCGCATCTTGGATCGGCCGGCCGAAGCACCGCCGTATTTCCCGTGGTCACAGTCTAAATATTCGGGTAGGCTCTGGTCTTATTCTTGCTTTGCTTTGCTGGTTTCCAGTGTCATGGTGTGTTTCTTTTTAGCTCATGTGCGTCTGAGTAATAAGAAATAGAAAATGATAAATGTTAAAAAAGGCTTCTCTATACAAAATACACATTTCAATTAATACATTTATGATATAGATGAGTGCGTTGATTGGCATTTGTGCTGTTTTGGTGTTATAATGTGTCCAACCTGTACCGATTCCAAAAATGAAATCATAATAACTAACAGCTCCAAATTTTTCTGCGCCCCTGGTACTCCATTTTAAATTACAAAAATAAAATCCTAATCACTAACACTTCCAAATTTTCCCTGCACCCCTGGTACTCCAGTTTAAATGACAAACATAAAATCCCAATCACTGTTACTTCCAAAAACCCTCGTCGGATTGACAAAGAAGACGATCCAGCGCGGGGGTCTCCGCATCTTGGATCGGCCGGCCGAAGCACCGCCGTTTTTCCCGTGGTCACTGTCTAAATATTCGGGTAGGCCCTGGTCTTATTCTTGCTTTGCTTTGCTGGTTTCCAGTGTCATGGTGTGTTTCTTTTTAGCTTGTGTGTGTCTGAGTAATTGGAAATAGAAAATGATAAATATTAAAAAAGGCTTCTCTATACAAAATACACATTTCAATGAATACATTTATGATATAGATGAGTGCGTTGATTGGCATTTGTGCTGTTTTGGTGTTATAATGTGTCCAACCTGTACCGATTCCAAAGATGAAATCATAATAACTAACACCTCCAAATTTTTCTGCGCCCCTGGTACTCCATCTTAAATTACAAAAATAAAATCCTAATCACTAACACTTCCAAATTTTCCCTGCGCCCCTGGTACTCCAGTGTGGACTTAGTCATATTTCGGCTAAGTCCAAAATGGAATACCAGGGGCACGAAAGCTGAAACGGAGTACCAGGGGCGCGAGCTTCCAGCGGGTGCGGCTATTGGCTTCGTCCCAGGAGGTGTGCTTAAGTGTGGGTACGCAGGTCCGGCTGGGGCGCAAGGTTCCTGGAGAGTCCATCTCTGGCTCTCCACAGGGAGACTTCTGGAGCCGTCGTGCCCGCCTCTGGAGGTCCACGGCCGGGCTTGTTGGTGCCGCCCCCCCCCCGGTCCCTGGAGCTGAGCTTCCAGGAGGCCATCTCAGAGGGTCCTGGGGGTCATTTGGAGCGGATTGAGCGCTCACTTCCAAGGTCTCTGGAGCTCAGGGGCCAGGCTGGAGCAGCGGACGTGCCCAGCCTCTGGAGGTCCACGGCCGGGCTTGTTGGTGCCGACCTCCCCGGTCTCTGGAGCTGAGCTTCCAGGAGGCCATCTCAGAGGGTCCTGGGGGTCATTTGGAGCGGATTGAGCGCTCACTTCCAAGGTCTCTGGAGCTCAGGGGCCAGGCTAGAGCAGCCGACGTGCCCAGCCTCTGGAGGTCCACGGGCGGGCTTGTTGGTGCCGAGCTCCCCGGTCCCTGGAGCTTAGCTTCCAGGAGGCCATCTCAGAGGGTCCTGGGGGTCATTTGGAGCGGATTGAGCGCTCACTTCCAAGGCCTCTGGAGCTCAGGGGCCCGGCTGGAGCAGCCGACGTGCCCAGCCTCTGGAGCTGACGTGCCCAGCCTATGGAGGTCCACGGGCGGGCTTGTTGGTGCCGAGCTCCCCGGTCCCTGGAGCTTAGCTTCCAGGAGGCCATCTCAGAGGGTCCTGGGGGTCATTTGGAGCGGATTGAGCGCTCACTTCCAAGGCCTCTGGAGCTCAGGGGCCCGGCTAGAGCAGCCGACATGCCCAGCCTCTGGAGGTCCACGGCCGGGCTTGTTGGTGCCGAGCTCCCCGGTCCCTGGAGCTTAGCTTCCAGGAGGCCGTCTCAGAGGGTCCTGGGGGTCATTTGGAGCGGATTGAGCGCTCACTTCCAAGGCCTCTGGAGCTCAGGGGCCCGGCTGGAGCAGCCGAGTGCCCAGCCTCTGGAGCTGACGTGCCCAGCCTCTGGAGGTCCACGGCCGGGCTTGTTGGTGCCGAGCTCCCCGGTCCCTGGAGCTTAGCTTCCAGGAGGCCATCTCAGAGGGTCCTGGGGGTCATTTGGAGCGGATTGAGCGCTCACTTCCAAGGCCTCTGGAGCTCAGGGGCCCGGCTGGAGCAGCCGACGTGCCCAGCCTCTGGAGCTGACGTGCCCAGCCTATGGAGGTCCACGGGCGGGCTTGTTGGTGCCGAGCTCCCCGGTCCCTGGAGCTTAGCTTCCAGGAGGCCATCTCAGAGGGTCCTGGGGGTCATTTGGAGCGGATTGAGCGCTCACTTCCAAGGCCTCTGGAGCTCAGGGGCCCGGCTGGAGCAGCCGACGTGCCCAGCCTCTGGAGCTGACGTGCCCAGCCTATGGAGGTCCACGGGCGGGCTTGTTGGTGCCGAGCTCCCCGGTCCCTGGAGCTTAGCTTCCAGGAGGCCATCTCAGAGGGTCCTGGGGGTCATTTGGAGCGGATTGAGCGCTCACTTCCAAGGCCTCTGGAGCTCAGGGGCCCGGCTGGAGCAGCCGACGTGCCCAGCCTCTGGAGCTGACGTGCCCAGCCTATGGAGGTCCACGGGCGGGCTTGTTGGTGCCGAGCTCCCCGGTCCCTGGAGCTTAGCTTCCAGGAGGCCATCTCAGAGGGTCCTGGGGGTCATTTGGAGCGGATTGAGCGCTCACTTCCAAGGCCTCTGGAGCTCAGGGGCCCGGCTAGAGCAGCCGACATGCCCAGCCTCTGGAGGTCCACGGCCGGGCTTGTTGGTGCCGAGCTCCCCGGTCCCTGGAGCTTAGCTTCCAGGAGGCCGTCTCAGAGGGTCCTGGGGGTCATTTGGAGCGGATTGAGCGCTCACTTCCAAGGCCTCTGGAGCTCAGGGGCCCGGCTGGAGCAGCCGACGTGCCCAGCCTCTGGAGCTGACGTGCCCAGCCTCTGGAGGTCCACGGCCGGGCTTGTTGGTGCCGAGCTCCCCGGTCCCTGGAGCTTAGCTTCCAGGAGGCCATCTCAGAGGGTCCTGGGGGTCATTTGGAGCGGATTGAGCGCTCACTTCCAAGGCCTCTGGAGCTCAGGGGCCCGGCTGGAGCAGCCGACGTGCCCAGCCTCTGGAGCTGACGTGCCCAGCCTATGGAGGTCCACGGGCGGGCTTGTTGGTGCCGAGCTCCCCGGTCCCTGGAGCTTAGCTTCCAGGAGGCCATCTCAGAGGGTCCTGGGGGTCATTTGGAGCGGATTGAGCGCTCACTTCCAAGGCCTCTGGAGCTCAGGGGCCCGGCTGGAGCAGCCGACGTGCCCAGCCTCTGGAGCTGACGTGCCCAGCCTATGGAGGTCCACGGGCGGGCTTGTTGGTGCCGAGCTCCCCGGTCCCTGGAGCTTAGCTTCCAGGAGGCCATCTCAGAGGGTCCTGGGGGTCATTTGGAGCGGATTGAGCGCTCACTTCCAAGGCCTCTGGAGCTCAGGGGCCCGGCTGGAGCAGCCGACGTGCCCAGCCTCTGGAGCTGACGTGCCCAGCCTATGGAGGTCCACGGGCGGGCTTGTTGGTGCCGAGCTCCCCGGTCCCTGGAGCTTAGCTTCCAGGAGGCCATCTCAGAGGGTCCTGGGGGTCATTTGGAGCGGATTGAGCGCTCACTTCCAAGGCCTCTGGAGCTCAGGGGCCCGGCTAGAGCAGCCGACATGCCCAGCCTCTGGAGGTCCACGGCCGGGCTTGTTGGTGCCGAGCTCCCCGGTCCCTGGAGCTTAGCTTCCAGGAGGCCGTCTCAGAGGGTCCTGGGGGTCATTTGGAGCGGATTGAGCGCTCACTTCCAAGGCCTCTGGAGCTCAGGGGCCCGGCTGGAGCAGCCGACGTGCCCAGCCTCTGGAGCTGACGTGCCCAGCCTCTGGAGGTCCACGGCCGGGCTTGTTGGTGCCGAGCTCCCCGGTCCCTGGAGCTTAGCTTCCAGGAGGCCATCTCAGAGGGTCCTGGGGGTCATTTGGAGCGGATTGAGCGCTCACTTCCAAGGCCTCTGGAGCTCAGGGGCCCGGCTGGAGCAGCCGACGTGCCCAGCCTCTGGAGCTGACGTGCCCAGCCTATGGAGGTCCACGGGCGGGCTTGTTGGTGCCGAGCTCCCCGGTCCCTGGAGCTTAGCTTCCAGGAGGCCATCTCAGAGGGTCCTGGGGGTCATTTGGAGCGGATTGAGCGCTCACTTCCAAGGCCTCTGGAGCTCAGGGGCCCGGCTGGAGCAGCCGACGTGCCCAGCCTCTGGAGCTGACGTGCCCAGCCTATGGAGGTCCACGGGCGGGCTTGTTGGTGCCGAGCTCCCCGGTCCCTGGAGCTTAGCTTCCAGGAGGCCATCTCAGAGGGTCCTGGGGGTCATTTGGAGCGGATTGAGCGCTCACTTCCAAGGCCTCTGGAGCTCAGGGGCCCGGCTGGAGCAGCCGACGTGCCCAGCCTCTGGAGCTGACGTGCCCAGCCTATGGAGGTCCACGGGCGGGCTTGTTGGTGCCGAGCTCCCCGGTCCCTGGAGCTTAGCTTCCAGGAGGCCATCTCAGAGGGTCCTGGGGGTCATTTGGAGCGGATTGAGCGCTCACTTCCAAGGCCTCTGGAGCTCAGGGGCCCGGCTAGAGCAGCCGACATGCCCAGCCTCTGGAGGTCCACGGCCGGGCTTGTTGGTGCCGAGCTCCCCGGTCCCTGGAGCTTAGCTTCCAGGAGGCCGTCTCAGAGGGTCCTGGGGGTCATTTGGAGCGGATTGAGCGCTCACTTCCAAGGCCTCTGGAGCTCAGGGGCCCGGCTGGAGCAGCCGACGTGCCCAGCCTCTGGAGCTGACGTGCCCAGCCTCTGGAGGTCCACGGCCGGGCTTGTTGGTGCCGAGCTCCCCGGTCCCTGGAGCTTAGCTTCCAGGAGGCCATCTCAGAGGGTCCTGGGGGTCATTTGGAGCGGATTGAGCGCTCACTTCCAAGGCCTCTGGAGCTCAGGGGCCCGGCTGGAGCAGCCGACGTGCCCAGCCTCTGGAGCTGACGTGCCCAGCCTATGGAGGTCCACGGGCGGGCTTGTTGGTGCCGAGCTCCCCGGTCCCTGGAGCTTAGCTTCCAGGAGGCCATCTCAGAGGGTCCTGGGGGTCATTTGGAGCGGATTGAGCGCTCACTTCCAAGGCCTCTGGAGCTCAGGGGCCCGGCTGGAGCAGCCGACGTGCCCAGCCTCTGGAGCTGACGTGCCCAGCCTATGGAGGTCCACGGGCGGGCTTGTTGGTGCCGAGCTCCCCGGTCCCTGGAGCTTAGCTTCCAGGAGGCCATCTCAGAGGGTCCTGGGGGTCATTTGGAGCGGATTGAGCGCTCACTTCCAAGGCCTCTGGAGCTCAGGGGCCCGGCTGGAGCAGCCGACGTGCCCAGCCTCTGGAGCTGACGTGCCCAGCCTATGGAGGTCCACGGGCGGGCTTGTTGGTGCCGAGCTCCCCGGTCCCTGGAGCTTAGCTTCCAGGAGGCCATCTCAGAGGGTCCTGGGGGTCATTTGGAGCGGATTGAGCGCTCACTTCCAAGGCCTCTGGAGCTCAGGGGCCCGGCTAGAGCAGCCGACATGCCCAGCCTCTGGAGGTCCACGGCCGGGCTTGTTGGTGCCGAGCTCCCCGGTCCCTGGAGCTTAGCTTCCAGGAGGCCGTCTCAGAGGGTCCTGGGGGTCATTTGGAGCGGATTGAGCGCTCACTTCCAAGGCCTCTGGAGCTCAGGGGCCCGGCTGGAGCAGCCGACGTGCCCAGCCTCTGGAGCTGACGTGCCCAGCCTCTGGAGGTCCACGGCCGGGCTTGTTGGTGCCGAGCTCCCCGGTCCCTGGAGCTTAGCTTCCAGGAGGCCATCTCAGAGGGTCCTGGGGGTCATTTGGAGCGGATTGAGCGCTCACTTCCAAGGCCTCTGGAGCTCAGGGGCCCGGCTGGAGCAGCCGACGTGCCCAGCCTCTGGAGCTGACGTGCCCAGCCTATGGAGGTCCACGGGCGGGCTTGTTGGTGCCGAGCTCCCCGGTCCCTGGAGCTTAGCTTCCAGGAGGCCATCTCAGAGGGTCCTGGGGGTCATTTGGAGCGGATTGAGCGCTCACTTCCAAGGCCTCTGGAGCTCAGGGGCCCGGCTGGAGCAGCCGACGTGCCCAGCCTCTGGAGCTGACGTGCCCAGCCTATGGAGGTCCACGGGCGGGCTTGTTGGTGCCGAGCTCCCCGGTCCCTGGAGCTTAGCTTCCAGGAGGCCATCTCAGAGGGTCCTGGGGGTCATTTGGAGCGGATTGAGCGCTCACTTCCAAGGCCTCTGGAGCTCAGGGGCCCGGCTGGAGCAGCCGACGTGCCCAGCCTCTGGAGCTGACGTGCCCAGCCTATGGAGGTCCACGGGCGGGCTTGTTGGTGCCGAGCTCCCCGGTCCCTGGAGCTTAGCTTCCAGGAGGCCATCTCAGAGGGTCCTGGGGGTCATTTGGAGCGGATTGAGCGCTCACTTCCAAGGCCTCTGGAGCTCAGGGGCCCGGCTAGAGCAGCCGACATGCCCAGCCTCTGGAGGTCCACGGCCGGGCTTGTTGGTGCCGAGCTCCCCGGTCCCTGGAGCTTAGCTTCCAGGAGGCCGTCTCAGAGGGTCCTGGGGGTCATTTGGAGCGGATTGAGCGCTCACTTCCAAGGCCTCTGGAGCTCAGGGGCCCGGCTGGAGCAGCCGACGTGCCCAGCCTCTGGAGCTGACGTGCCCAGCCTATGGAGGTCCACGGCCGGGCTTGTTGGTGCCGAGCTCCCCGGTCCCTGGAGCTTAGCTTCCAGGAGGCCATCTCAGAGGGTCCTGGGGGTCATTTGGAGCGGATTGAGCGCTCACTTCCAAGGCCTCTGGAGCTCAGGGGCCCGGCTGGAGCAGCCGACGTGCCCAGCCTCTGGAGGTCCACGGCCGGGCTTGCGGGTGCCGACCTCCCCACCCTTGGTACTCCAGTTTTAATTACAAACGTAAAATCCTAATCACTAACACGTCCAAATTTTTCTGCGCCCCTGGTACTCCATTTTAAATTACAAAAATAAAATCCTAATCACTAACACTTCCAAATTTTCCCTGCACCCCTGGTACTCCAGTTTAAATGACAAACATAAAATCCCGATCACTAATACTTCCAAAAACCCTCGTCGGATTGACAAAGAAGACGATCCAGCGCGGGGGTCTCCGCATCTTGGATCGGCCGGCCGAAGCACCGCCGTATTTCCCGTGGTCACAGTCTAAATATTCGGGTAGGCTCTGGTCTTATTCTTGCTTTGCTTTGCTGGTTTCCAGTGTCATGGTGTGTTTCTTTTTAGCTCATGTGCGTCTGAGTAATAAGAAATAGAAAATGATAAATATTAAAAAAGGCTTCTCTATACAAAATACACATTTCAATTAATACATTTATGACATAGATGAGTGCGTTGATTGGCATTTGTGCTGTTTTGGTGTTATAATGTGTCCAACCTGTACCGATTCCAAAAATGAAATCATAATAACTAACAGCTCCAAATTTTTCTGCGCCCCTGGTACTCCATTTTAAATTACAAAAATAAAATCCTAATCACTAACACTTCCAAATTTTCCCTGCACCCCTGGTACTCCAGTTTAAATGACAAACATAAAATCCCAATCACTGTTACTTCCAAAAACCCTCGTCGGATTGACAAAGAAGACGATCCAGCGCGGGGGTCTCCGCATCTTGGATCGGCCGGCCGAAGCACCGCCGTTTTTCCCGTGGTCACTGTCTAAATATTCGGGTAGGCCCTGGTCTTATTCTTGCTTTGCTTTGCTGGTTTCCAGTGTCATGGTGTGTTTCTTTTTAGCTCATGTGTGTCTGAGTAATTGGAAATAGAAAATGATAAATATTAAAAAAGGCTTCTCTATACAAAATACACATTTCAATTAATACATTTATGATATAGATGAGTGCGTTGATTGGCATTTGTGCTGTTTTGGTGTTATAATGTGTCCAACCTGTACCGATTCCAAAGATGAAATCATAATAACTAACACCTCCAAATTTTTCTGCGCCCCTGGTACTCCATCTTAAATTACAAAAATAAAATCCTAATCACTAACACTTCCAAATTTTCCCTGCGCCCCTGGTACTCCAGTGTGGACTTAGTCATATTTCGGCTAAGTCCAAAATGGAATACCAGGGGCACGAAAGCTGAAACGGAGTACCAGGGGCGCGAGCTTCCAGCGGGTGCGGCTATTGGCTTCATCCCAGGAGGTGTGCTTAAGTGTGGGTACGCAGGTCCGGCTGGGGCGCAAGGTTCCTGGAGAGTCCATCTCTGGCTCTCCACAGGGAGACTTCTGGAGCCGTCGTGCCCGCCTCTGGAGGTCCACGGCCGGGCTTGTTGGTGCCGCCCCCCCCCCGGTCCCTGGAGCTGAGCTTCCAGGAGGCCATCTCAGAGGGTCCTGGGGGTCATTTGGAGCGGATTGAGCGCTCACTTCCAAGGTCTCTGGAGCTCAGGGGCCAGGCTGGAGCAGCGGACGTGCCCAGCCTCTGGAGGTCCACGGCCGGGCTTGTTGGTGCCGACCTCCCCGGTCCCTGGAGCTTAGCTTCCAGGAGGCCGTCTCAGAGGGTCCTGGGGGTCATTTGGAGCGGATTGAGCGCTCACTTCCAAGGCCTCTGGAGCTCAGGGGCCAGGCTAGAGCAGCCGACGTGCCCAGCCTCTGGAGGTCCACGGGCGGGCTTGTTGGTGCCGAGCTCCCCGGTCCCTGGAGCTTAGCTTCCAGGAGGCCATCTCAGAGGGTCCTGGGGGTCATTTGGAGCGGATTGAGCGCTCACTTCCAAGGCCTCTGGAGCTCAGGGGCCCGGCTAGAGCAGCCGACGTGCCCAGCCTCTGGAGGTCCACGGCCGGGCTTGTTGGTGCCGAGCTCCCCGGTCCCTGGAGCTTAGCTTCCAGGAGGCCATCTCAGAGGGTCCTGGGGGTCATTTGGAGCGGATTGAGCGCTCACTTCCAAGGCCTCTGGAGCTCAGGGGCCCGGCTGGAGCAGCCGACGTGCCCAGCCTCTGGAGGTCCACGGCCGGGCTTGCGGGTGCCGACCTCCCCACCCTTGGTACTCCAGTTTTAATTACAAACGTAAAATCCTAATCACTAACACGTCCAAATTTTTCTGCGCCCCTGGTACTCCATTTTAAATTACAAAAATAAAATCCTAATCACTAACACTTCCAAATTTTCCCTGCACCCCTGGTACTCCAGTTTAAATGACAAACATAAAATCCCGATCACTAATACTTCCAAAAACCCTCGTCGGATTGACAAAGAAGACGATCCAGCGCGGGGGTCTCCGCATCTTGGATCGGCCGGCCGAAGCACCGCCGTATTTCCCGTGGTCACAGTCTAAATATTCGGGTAGGCTCTGGTCTTATTCTTGCTTTGCTTTGCTGGTTTCCAGTGTCATGGTGTGTTTCTTTTTAGCTCATGTGCGTCTGAGTAATAAGAAATAGAAAATGATAAATATTAAAAAAGGCTTCTCTATACAAAATACACATTTCAATTAATACATTTATGACATAGATGAGTGCGTTGATTGGCATTTGTGCTGTTTTGGTGTTATAATGTGTCCAACCTGTACCGATTCCAAAAATGAAATCATAATAACTAACAGCTCCAAATTTTTCTGCGCCCCTGGTACTCCATTTTAAATTACAAAAATAAAATCCTAATCACTAACACTTCCAAATTTTCCCTGCACCCCTGGTACTCCAGTTTAAATGACAAACATAAAATCCCAATCACTGTTACTTCCAAAAACCCTCGTCGGATTGACAAAGAACACGATCCAGCGCGGGGGTCTCCGCATCTTGGATCGGCCGGCCGAAGCACCGCCGTTTTTCCCGTGGTCACTGTCTAAATATTCGGGTAGGCCCTGGTCTTATTCTTGCTTTGCTTTGCTGGTTTCCAGTGTCATGGTGTGTTTCTTTTTAGCTCATGTGTGTCTGAGTAATTGGAAATAGAAAATGATAAATATTAAAAAAGGCTTCTCTATACAAAATACACATTTCAATGAATACATTTATGATATAGATGAGTGCGTTGATTGGCATTTGTGCTGTTTTGGTGTTATAATGTGTCCAACCTGTACCGATTCCAAAGATGAAATCATAATAACTAACACCTCCAAATTTTTCTGCGCCCCTGGTACTCCATCTTAAATTACAAAAATAAAATCCTAATCACTAACACTTCCAAATTTTCCCTGCGCCCCTGGTACTCCAGTGTGGACTTAGTCATATTTCGGCTAAGTCCAAAATGGAATACCAGGGGCACGAAAGCTGAAACGGAGTACCAGGGGCGCGAGCTTCCAGCGGGTGCGGCTATTGGCTTCATCCCAGGAGGTGTGCTTAAGTGTGGGTACGCAGGTCCGGCTGGGGCGCAAGGTTCCTGGAGAGTCCATCTCTGGCTCTCCACAGGGAGACTTCTGGAGCCGTCGTGCCCGCCTCTGGAGGTCCACGGCCGGGCTTGTTGGTGCCGCCCCCCCCCCGGTCCCTGGAGCTGAGCTTCCAGGAGGCCATCTCAGAGGGTCCTGGGGGTCATTTGGAGCGGATTGAGCGCTCACTTCCAAGGTCTCTGGAGCTCAGGGGCCAGGCTGGAGCAGCGGACGTGCCCAGCCTCTGGAGGTCCACGGCCGGGCTTGTTGGTGCCGACCTCCCCGGTCCCTGGAGCTTAGCTTCCAGGAGGCCGTCTCAGAGGGTCCTGGGGGTCATTTGGAGCGGATTGAGCGCTCACTTCCAAGGCCTCTGGAGCTCAGGGGCCAGGCTAGAGCAGCCGACGTGCCCAGCCTCTGGAGGTCCACGGGCGGGCTTGTTGGTGCCGAGCTCCCCGGTCCCTGGAGCTTAGCTTCCAGGAGGCCATCTCAGAGGGTCCTGGGGGTCATTTGGAGCGGATTGAGCGCTCACTTCCAAGGCCTCTGGAGCTCAGGGGCCCGGCTGGAGCAGCCGACGTGCCCAGCCTCTGGAGCTGACGTGCCCAGCCTATGGAGGTCCACGGGCGGGCTTGTTGGTGCCGAGCTCCCCGGTCCCTGGAGCTTAGCTTCCAGGAGGCCATCTCAGAGGGTCCTGGGGGTCATTTGGAGCGGATTGAGCGCTCACTTCCAAGGCCTCTGGAGCTCAGGGGCCCGGCTAGAGCAGCCGACATGCCCAGCCTCTGGAGGTCCACGGCCGGGCTTGTTGGTGCCGAGCTCCCCGGTCCCTGGAGCTTAGCTTCCAGGAGGCCGTCTCAGAGGGTCCTGGGGGTCATTTGGAGCGGATTGAGCGCTCACTTCCAAGGCCTCTGGAGCTCAGGGGCCCGGCTGGAGCAGCCGACGTGCCCAGCCTCTGGAGCTGACGTGCCCAGCCTATGGAGGTCCACGGGCGGGCTTGTTGGTGCCGAGCTCCCCGGTCCCTGGAGCTTAGCTTCCAGGAGGCCATCTCAGAGGGTCCTGGGGGTCATTTGGAGCGGATTGAGCGCTCACTTCCAAGGCCTCTGGAGCTCAGGGGCCCGGCTGGAGCAGCCGACGTGCCCAGCCTCTGGAGCTGACGTGCCCAGCCTATGGAGGTCCACGGGCGGGCTTGTTGGTGCCGAGCTCCCCGGTCCCTGGAGCTTAGCTTCCAGGAGGCCATCTCAGAGGGTCCTGGGGGTCATTTGGAGCGGATTGAGCGCTCACTTCCAAGGCCTCTGGAGCTCAGGGGCCCGGCTGGAGCAGCCGACGTGCCCAGCCTCTGGAGCTGACGTGCCCAGCCTATGGAGGTCCACGGGCGGGCTTGTTGGTGCCGAGCTCCCCGGTCCCTGGAGCTTAGCTTCCAGGAGGCCATCTCAGAGGGTCCTGGGGGTCATTTGGAGCGGATTGAGCGCTCACTTCCAAGGCCTCTGGAGCTCAGGGGCCCGGCTAGAGCAGCCGACATGCCCAGCCTCTGGAGGTCCACGGCCGGGCTTGTTGGTGCCGAGCTCCCCGGTCCCTGGAGCTTAGCTTCCAGGAGGCCGTCTCAGAGGGTCCTGGGGGTCATTTGGAGCGGATTGAGCGCTCACTTCCAAGGCCTCTGGAGCTCAGGGGCCCGGCTGGAGCAGCCGACGTGCCCAGCCTCTGGAGCTGACGTGCCCAGCCTATGGAGGTCCACGGGCGGGCTTGTTGGTGCCGAGCTCCCCGGTCCCTGGAGCTTAGCTTCCAGGAGGCCATCTCAGAGGGTCCTGGGGGTCATTTGGAGCGGATTGAGCGCTCACTTCCAAGGCCTCTGGAGCTCAGGGGCCCGGCTGGAGCAGCCGACGTGCCCAGCCTCTGGAGCTGACGTGCCCAGCCTATGGAGGTCCACGGGCGGGCTTGTTGGTGCCGAGCTCCCCGGTCCCTGGAGCTTAGCTTCCAGGAGGCCATCTCAGAGGGTCCTGGGGGTCATTTGGAGCGGATTGAGCGCTCACTTCCAAGGCCTCTGGAGCTCAGGGGCCCGGCTAGAGCAGCCGACGTGCCCAGCCTCTGGAGCTGACGTGCCCAGCCTCTGGAGGTCCACGGCCGGGCTTGTTGGTGCCGAGCTCCCCGGTCCCTGGAGCTTAGCTTCCAGGAGGCCATCTCAGAGGGTCCTGGGGGTCATTTGGAGCGGATTGAGCGCTCACTTCCAAGGCCTCTGGAGCTCAGGGGCCCGGCTAGAGCAGCCGACGTGCCCAGCCTCTGGAGGTCCACGGCCGGGCTTGTTGGTGCCGAGCTCCCCGGTCCCTGGAGCTCAGCTTCCAGGAGGCCATCTCAGAGGGTCCTGGGGGTCATTTGGAGCGGATTGAGCGCTCACTTCCAAGGCCTCTGGAGCTCAGGGGCCCGGCTAGAGCAGCCGACGTGCCCAGCCTATGGAGGTCCACGGCCGGGCTTGTTGGTGCCGAGCTCCCCGGTCCCTGGAGCTTAGCTTCCAGGAGGCCGTCTCAGAGGGTCCTGGGGGTCATTTGGAGCGGATTGAGCGCTCACTTCCAAGGCCTCTGGAGCTCAGGGGCCCGGCTGGAGCAGCCGACGTGCCCAGCCTCTGGAGCTGACGTGCCCAGCCTATGGAGGTCCACGGGCGGGCTTGTTGGTGCCGAGCTCCCCGGTCCCTGGAGCTTAGCTTCCAGGAGGCCATCTCAGAGGGTCCTGGGGGTCATTTGGAGCGGATTGAGCGCTCACTTCCAAGGCCTCTGGAGCTCAGGGGCCCGGCTAGAGCAGCCGACGTGCCCAGCCTCTGGAGCTGACGTGCCCAGCCTCTGGAGGTCCACGGCCGGGCTTGTTGGTGCCGAGCTCCCCGGTCCCTGGAGCTTAGCTTCCAGGAGGCCATCTCAGAGGGTCCTGGGGGTCATTTGGAGCGGATTGAGCGCTCACTTCCAAGGCCTCTGGAGCTCAGGGGCCCGGCTAGAGCAGCCGACGTGCCCAGCCTCTGGAGGTCCACGGCCGGGCTTGTTGGTGCCGAGCTCCCCGGTCCCTGGAGCTCAGCTTCCAGGAGGCCATCTCAGAGGGTCCTGGGGGTCATTTGGAGCGGATTGAGCGCTCACTTCCAAGGCCTCTGGAGCTCAGGGGCCCGGCTGGAGCAGCCGACGTGCCCAGCCTCTGGAGCTGACGTGCCCAGCCTATGGAGGTCCACGGCCGGGCTTGTTGGTGCCGAGCTCCCCGGTCCCTGGAGCTTAGCTTCCAGGAGGCCATCTCAGAGGGTCCTGGGGGTCATTTGGAGCGGATTGAGCGCTCACTTCCAAGGCCTCTGGAGCTCAGGGGCCCGGCTGGAGCAGCCGACGTGCCCAGCCTCTGGAGGTCCACGGCCGGGCTTGTTGGTGCCGAGCTCCCCGGTCCCTGGAGCTCAGCTTCCAGGAGGCCATCTCAGAGGGTCCTGGGGGTCATTTGGAGCGGATTGAGCGCTCACTTCCAAGGCCTCTGGAGCTCAGGGGTCCGGCTAGAGCAGCTGACGCGTTTATATACATATATACACCAATACATATTTATGTATATATATATATATATATATATATATATATATATATATATATATACACACATATATACATATATGTATATATATATATATATATATATATATATATATACATACTTAAATCATAACTAATAAATACTCTGTAATTGAATGATGTCATATATGTCAAGACAGACATATATCAAGACAAGCATGGCACGTATTCCATATAAGTGAACCTCTATCCTAAATTATGTCCATGCTCTGATTGGCCGAGAGCGAGCCAATGAAAGGCTTTAAATAGCCCTTCCATCAAGTGCATCCATTTAGATGCACTTGTTGGATGCAACACTGAGGTAAGACCAATTTCAAGTCATCATCTAACGCTACTAATGCTTCCATATTTGCAATGAGATTCACTAAATAACATCCAGAAAGTGAATATTTCTCACTAAGACTTCCAAATTCAGCCTAATTTCTACTAATTGATTCCAGAAAGTGAATATTTCTTACCAAGGCTTCCAAATTCAGCCTAATTTCTACTAATTGATTCCAGAAAGTGAATATTTCTCACTAAGACTTCCAAATTCAGCCTAATTTCTACTAATTGATTCCAGAAAGTGAATATTTCTTACCAAGGCTTCCAAATTCAGCCTAATTTTTACTAATTGATTTCAGAAAGTGAATATTTATTACAAGGCTTCCAAATTCAGCCTCATTTCTACTAATTGATTCCAGAAAGTGAATATTTATTACCAAGGCTTCCAAATTCAGCCTAATTTCTACTAAATTATTCCAGAAAGTGGTTATGTATTACTAAGGCTTGCAATTTGGGTGTAATAATGACTAGGTCTTCAAAATACTGAATATCATTAATATCGCGCGTCCGCCTCGGTGGTGAGTGTGTGTGTGTGTGTGTGTGTGTGTGGGGGGGGGGGGGGTAATGAGTAACGATAACGGACTAATAAACTAATAGACTAATAACGTCTGTCTGCTTGTCTTCACCAGAGAAAAAGATGCCACGGAGTCCAGTCCCGTGTCCAGTCTGTGCGGTGCCCTATGTTGCTGTTCGCCAGCATCTGGTCAAGTACCACCAGATTGGAAACTCCATAGAATTGAAGCTGCTCCTCGGCTACGCTTCGGCGACGTAAGTACCGTTCGGTGGCTCTGATGAATCGCGTCTCACACCTCCGCTTTTGTTTCCTTAATGGTGTCGCGTTTATTATTGTTAATTTTGAATTGTCATTTTTTTCTTTTCTTTTTTTTTCTTTTCTTCTCTTATTTCCAGCCATAACGGCAGGCTAACATGTCCCATATGCAAACGCAAAAAGCTATCCCGGCTGGACAAGCATGTGGAGAATATGCACGGCGGGCTGAAGGTTAGTTCCTCTGTCCGCCTTGATTTAAAATACACAATATCAACATGTGCTATTGGCGTACACGTGTCGTGCTGAGATTTAACCTTCAATGTGCTTTCTTGCCATTACAGAAAGAGACTCAGAAAAATATTCTGAGGATCGCCAAACGGAGTGCCAAATTGAAAGCCCTGAGGAGGCTGAGGAAGTCCAATCCCCTGCCAGCGATGATGACCACCCTGGACCAGGAGAAGCTGACGTCGAGCAGTGATGGAGATGGAGATGGAGATGAGGATGGAGATGGAGATGAGGATGGAGATGAGGATGGAGTTGGAGATGCCACCGCCAGCCCCAGCAGCAGCAGCAGCGCCAGCGCCAGTGCCAGCGCCAGCACCAGCACCAGCCACAGCGCCAGCACCAGCACTCTCTCTTCCTGTGGTCATGCCTTACCTCTACGGAAAAACTGTAACGGCTGCGTCGGTCTCAGGGTAAGAATTCACCGGCTGAGGAGCGACACGAATACTTGGATGACATCATCGACTCCTTCTCGGGAGCAGCAGGAGTCCACCCAGCAGCAGCAGCAGCAGCAGGAGGAGGAGGAGGAGTTGTCCACCCCTTCTCTTCATCATCATGATCAGCAGCAGCAGTCCTCCACCCCGCAGCACCCGCAGCAGTCGTCCACCCCGCAGCAGCAGCAGTCGTCCACCCCGCAGCAGTCGTCCACCCCGCAGCAGCAGCAGTCGTCCACCCCGCAGCACCCGCAGCAGTCGTCCACCCCGCAGCACCTGCAGTCGCCGTCCACCCCTCACCAGCAGCAGTCGTCGTCCTCTTCGTCCACCACGCCAAAGAAGATGCTGGAGTACAACCCTCAGACTCCAGGGAGTTCTGCGCGTAAAAAATTCGAGAGGAGAAAAATTGTGAGCGACCCGACCAAGCTACCTCGCTATGGTATTTACATTTTTGTATTACTCGCATATAAGATATTCTTGTTGTTTATGTTGTTGTTGTTGTTCTCCTAATAATCGATACAATTTGCTAATAATTCCAAAAAACAAATTTTAATCTCTTTATCTTTCACATATTGTATCCACATCGCACGTGCGTTTGGTGCAGGTTTTCCAAATAATCGATACAATTTGCTAATAATTCCAAAAAACAAATTTTAATCTCTTTATCTTTCACATATTGTATCCACATCGCACGTGCGTTTGGTGCAGGTTTTCCAAATAATCGATACAATTTGCTAATAATTCCAAAAAACAAATTTTAATCTCTTTATCTTTCCCATATTGTATCCACATCGCACGTGCGTTTGGTGCAGGTTTTCCAAATAATCGATACAATTTGCTAATAATTCCAAAAAGCGAATTTTAATCTCTTTATCTTTCACATATTGTATCCACATCGCACGTGCGTTTGGTGCAGGTTTTCCAAATAATCGATACAATTTGCTAATAATTCCAAAAAGCGAATTTTAATCTCTTTATCTTTCACATATTGTATCCACATCGCACGTGCGTTTGGTGCAGGTTTTCCAAATAATCGATACAATTTGCTAATAATTCCAAAAAGCGAATTTTAATCTCTTTATCTTTCACATATTGTATCCACATCGCACGTGCGTTTTGTGCAGGTTTTCCAAATAATCGATACAATTTGCTAATAATTCCAAACAACCCTTATAACAATAAAATTCTCTTTCCCTTTCACACAGAAAAAATTCTCGACTTGTGGTTCAAGAACATCGCCGCTGGAAACAGGAGACAGGAGGAGAACGCGAGGATGCGGGTTGCACACGCCCGACGGTGGATGCTCTTCATGGCAGACCGCAGTATACCGGAGATGACGTTCAGTTTTTTGAGAAACACTGAGAGGCTGCTTGAGTAAATACTTTAATACTCTTTTTAACTTTCTTGTGTCTATCAAACACTACGTGTAACCGAGAGGAAGGGAGAGAGTAGCACGTTGCAAATCTACTAGGTGTGCTAATCTGTGTGTGTGTGTGTGTGTGTGTCTCTCTCTCTCTCTCTCTCTCTCTCTCTCTCTCTCTCACTCACTCTCTCTCACTCACTCACTCAGATGGCGGGACACGCTCAAAAAATATGCTGTCACAACGCAGCTAATTATTCTTGGCAACGTGAGGGCATTTCTACAATTCCTCTTGGAGGCACAACTCCAGGAGGTCAAGGCTCCTCAAAAATTACTGAGAGGAGTTATTTTCATCTTGAAGTCTGCTGCAAGAATGTGCAAAAAGGACATTGTGACGCATCGGCAATCTGTCAGGATGAAAAAAACTAGTAGGTTTAACCGCATCTGTTTTTATTTTTTATTTATTCTTATTCTTACTATTTTATTATTATTATTATTATTATTGTTATTATTTATTCATTTATTTATTTATTTATTTTTATCTCGCCAGTCACGACACCATCATTTACTTGAAATCCGGTTTGTGTCTGACTTTCAGGTTTGCTTGTGAAGGCCGCCCACATCAGCTCCTACCTCCGGCAGGTGCGAAGAGAGATACCGGCTGCACTGCGTAAGTATTTCGGTTACCGGCGTTTGAAAACTCAGATAAGACGAAGATGGTTGTGGCACGCTAGTTGAAAATGTCCTTCTGCTTTACAGTGCGCCTGGAAAAACGGCCAAACAGAAAAAAGTTGGATCATTTCTACGGACTCATCGCCGGATTCATTGTCTGTACGACGGGCCACAGGAGGGGGGTCCTGGCAAACCTAAAGGTGGAGGAGGTGACGGCGGCAGACTGTGACAGGAATGGCAGACGTATAATTGGGGTAAGAGCGTGCTGTGTTGGCAGACTTGGAGATGTATTTCGTGCAGTGTTTTCCAAATAGTGGATACAATTTGCTAATAATTACAAACAACGCATTTTAGTCTCTTTATCTTTCACATATTGCATCCGCAAAGCACGTGCGTTTGGAGGTGCGTTTCCTGCAGTGTTTTCCAAATAGTCGCTACAATTTGCTAATAATTACAAACAACGCATTTTAGTCTCTTTATCTTTCACATATTGCATCCGCAAAGCACGTGCGTTTGGAGGTGCGTTTCCTGCAGTGTTTTCCAAATAGTCGATACAATTTGCTAATAATTACAAACAACGCATTTTAGTCTCTTTATCTTTCACATATTGCATCCGCAAAGCACGTGCGTTTGGAGGTGCGTTTCGTGCAGTGTTTTCCAAATAGTGGATACAATTTGCTAATAATTACAAACAACGCATTTTAGTCTCTTTATCTTTCACATATTGCATCCGCAAAGCACGTGCGTTTGGAGGTGCGTTTCCTGCAGTGTTTTCCAAATAGTGGATACAATTTGCTAATAATTACAAACAACGCATTTTAGTCTCTTTATCTTTCACATATTGCATCCGCAAAGCACGTGCGTTTGGAGGTGCGTTTCCTGCAGTGTTTTCCAAATAGTCGCTACAATTTGCTAATAATTACAAACAACGCATTTTAGTCTCTTTATCTTTCACATATTGCATCCGCAAAGCACGTGCGTTTGGAGGTGCGTTTCCTGCAGTGTTTTCCAAATAGTCGATACAATTTGCTAATAATTACAAACAACGCATTTTAGTCTCTTTATCTTTCACATATTGCATCCGCAAAGCACGTGCGTTTGGAGGTGTGTTTCGTGCAGTGTTTTCCAAATAGTGGATACAATTTGCTAATAATTTTAAATAGTCGATCCATACTTGCTAATAGTTCCAAAGAAAGTATTTTAATCTCTTTATCTTTCAGATAATGTATCCATATCACAGTGCGTAATTATTTGCTTTATTGATTTCTTTTCTCGCTCTCTCACTCTCTCTCTGTCTCTCTCTCTCTCTCTCTCTCACTCTCTCAGGTCACACAGCACAAGACGAAGGAAACGTTTGGTCGCGCTCTCATTCCTTTGAATAAGGAGGAGTACCTTTGGCTCAGCAGATTCATCTACCACCGACACAAATTCAAGTGCGGCGACTCTGAGATTTTTTTCTCGAATTCCAATGGTGGCCCCTACAACGTACTCCTGGAGTCCTTCCAGGCCACCTGGAAAGGTTTCGGCCTACCGGGGAGTCCGACCTTCAATCTGATCCGCAGCAGTATCAGCACCTGCGTAAGAATTCTTATTATTTTTTTATTTATTTATTTAATTTTTTTAATATTCAATCGGTTCGAGTTTTGACCAGCTAATAAGTGTTTTTCCTCAACTTGTTTTATGTCTTCTCTTTTTGTAGATCGGGAGGTCTTTGGACACTAGCAAGAAGTCCAGCGTCCGCAGGTTGATGTGCCACTCGAATGCAACAGCTGAGAAGTTTTACGAGGCAGATCTGGACTTCAAGGAGGCTTTCGAGTCGAGGGCTCACACCGCCGACGCTCTGTGTCAGAACACTGAAAGGATTGAAGAAAAAGAGTCGGACTCGGAAGATGGTGATGGTGATGGTGCTGCTGCTGCTGCTGCTGCGGAGGAGGAGGAGGAGGAGGAGGAGGAGGAGGAGGACAACAACGACGACAACGACGAGGACAAGGAGGAGGAGGAAGTGTCAAAAAAAGACAATTCACAGACACAGGAAGACGGAGAAAGGGGACAGAAAGAGACTGATAAAGAAATGAAAAAGCAACCCAGGAACAAGGGGAGATCAAAAAAGCCAATGATGACCAGACTACAGAGGAAGAAAAGGGACAAGAAAAGAGCTGAAGCCCCTGACCAGGCAGAGAAGGGAATGGATGAGGGGTCTGCCAAACTCCCAGACGCAGACAAAGACGCTACACAGGGGATGAGCTCAAAGAAGAGGAAGAGGAAGAGAAAAGAAAAAGTTAGAAAGAGTAAGAAGATAAAGGAGGAAAAGCAAGAAAAAACGTTGGTTTACGAGAACCTTTCCTCGGATGACTCGAATTTGCCATCCACGAGACGATCTGACCACATAACGGACGTGGTCTGCCTCTCATCCACAGGGGATGACTCAGGCGTGGAAGACATGGTGATGGCAGCACAGGCCCCTCAGCCACCAGCGCAGGCCCCCGATCCACCAGCTTCACAGGCCCCCAATCCACCAGCTTCACAGGCCCCCGATCCACCAGCTTCACAGGCCCCGGATCCACCAGCGCCACAGGCCCCCGATCCACCAGCTTCACAGGCCGCCGATCCACCAGCTTCACAGGCCCCCGATCCACCAGCTTCACAGGCCCCCGATCCACCAGCTTCACAGGCCCCCGATCCACCAGCTTCACAGGCCCCCGATCCACCAGCTTCACAGGCCCCCGATCCACCAGCTTCACAGGCCCCCGATCCACCAGCTTCACAGGCCCCCGATCCACCAGCGCCACAGGCGCCCGATCCACCAGCTTCACAGGCACCCGATCCACCAGCTTCACAGGCCCCCGATCCACCAGCGCCTCAGGCCCCCGAACCACCACCTCCACAGGCCCCCGATCCACCACCTCCACAGGCCCCCGATCCACCACCTCCACAGGCCCCCGATCCACCAGCGCAGGCCCCCGATCCACAAGCGCAGGCCCCCGATCCACCACCTCCACAGGCCCCCGATCCACCACCTCCACAGGCCCCCGATCCACCAGCGCAGGCCCCCGATCCACAAGCGCAGGCCCCCGATCCACCAGCTTCACAGGCCCCCGATCCACCAGCTTCACAGGCCCCGGATCCACCAGCTTCACAGGCCCCCGATCCACCAGCTTCACAGGCCCCCGATCCACCAGCTTCACAGGCCCCCGATCCACCAGCTTCACAGGCCCCCGATCCACCAGCGCCACAGGCCCCCGATCCACCAGCTTCACAGGCGCCCGATCCACCAGCTTCACAGGCCCCCGATCCACCAGCTTCACAGGCCCCCGATCCACCAGCGCCACAGGCCCCCGATCCACCAGCGCCTCAGGCCCCCGAACCACCACCTCCACAGGCCCCCGATCCACCACCTCCACAGGCCCCCGATCCACCACCTCCACAGGCCCCCGATCCACCAGCGCAGGCCCCCGATCCACAAGCGCAGGCCCCCGATCCACCACCTCCACAGGCCCCCGATCCACCACCTCCACAGGCCCCCGATCCACCAGCGCAGGCCCCCGATCCACAAGCGCAGGCCCCCGATCCACCACCTCCACAGGCCCCCGATCCACCACCTCCACAGGCCCCCGATCCACCAGCGCAGGCCCCCGATCCACAAGCGCAGGCCCCCGATCCACCACCTCCACAGGCCCCCGATCCACCACCTCCACAGGCCCCCGATCCACCAGCTTCACAGGCCCCCGATCCACCAGCTTCACAGGCCCCCGATCCACCAGCGCCACAGGCCCCCGATCCACCAGCTTCACAGGCCCCCGATCCACCAGCGCCACAGGCCCCTGATCAAGCTGCAGGCAAGGCCCCTCATCCACCAGCAGACTTGGGATGAAAAGCTGGCCGAAATCTGCCAAATAAACAGTCATGGACTTGGACTTGAGTGTCCATTTTGCTGATGTCACTGTGTTTGTTTGTTGTTTGCTTTTGTTGTTTGATGTTTTTGTTTTTTTACAGCATTTTGCAGTGAATAAAAGTTCACAGTTAACTTGATCATTGCTTCCTCTTTCTTTGTTTTTAGAGGGTCTGTCATCAACGACAAAGAGGAGATAAAAATCACTAATCCTTCCAGCATTTCGATTGAAATGCCTAAATTGCTATTGATACAGATAACTGAACCTTCCAATCTAAAAATATTAATCACTAATGGTTCCGGGTTTTGAATTCTGATGAATTAACTGATTTTAAATCAGCCATTGCTGGCTCTAAGTTTGACAGTCTAACTTTTTCAAATACAAATGTAGATGGTTACTGCTTCAAAATAAAAATAAAAAAGGTTTACTATTGAAGAACTGGTTGAATATTGGCATCCATAGTAAAGTGTTTCAAACATTCAAGTTTAAGAATCGGAATTGCTTTATTGTCCCACATGGGGGAAATATGTTTGCCACAGCATCCAAAGGACAGAATATTACAATGACAGACAGAACAAAACAACAGCAGCAGCAGACGGCGGCAGCGGCGGCTCTTCTTCTTCTCTTTCGGTATTTACAAACATCCGTAAGTAGAATAGAACAAAACAAAGGAACAAGGACGCAGAAAACAAACAAAGACACTTGCTTGTAAACAGGCCAATCCCAGTTGAGAATATGACTTCCTGGGATGAGCTAACAAGCTTCATCACACATTTTTTCAAATCCAAAATGAAAAATTCAAATAAGTGATTCTTGATCCTAAATTGAATCCAAAAACGGCATCTCATAATTCGAGCCTGTAGCCCAATTGGCCGCTGAGTACGAGCCAATGAGACGCACTGTTGGGAGAGCATAAGAGGCAGCGCTTGCATTCGCATGCATTTGTTGGACGCGTAAATGAGGTAAGGTAAATTCCAGAAATGTCATATAAAGTTGTTTTTTACCATCAATCTTTATCACTAAGGCTTCTTCCAAATTTAAAATGACATTCGCAAAATAATTCCGGAAGGTGAATCTTTATCACTAAGGCTTCTTCCAAATCTACTATAAAATTAGCTAAATTATTTCAGAAAGTGATTATATATTACTAAATCTCCCAAATTTAGCATAATTTCGCTAAATGATCCCGAAAGTGAATATGAATTACCAAGGCTTCCAAATTCTGCATAATAATCCATAATTGATTCCATAAAGTGAATATTTATTACTTACTTCTTCCAAATATAACAAGACTCGCTAAATAACACCAGAAGGTGAATCTTTATCGCTAAGGCTTCCAAGTTTGACTTAAAAGTACTTTGTGTTCCAAATAGCTCATCTGAAGCCCTAAATCTTCAATTCTTCTTCTTCTTCTTCTTCTTCTTCTTCTTCGAGAGAGAGATAGCGAGTGCCATTATCTTGTCGTCGGTCTTTAGAGGAAGGGTCGTCGTTCTTGAAATCGGCCAAGCGCCCATCTCTCACGTTTGCTTTTCTTCACCAGGGGAGACGATGCCCACCAGTCTTGCTCCCCCCTCCAATCTGCATGTCTTCGTTCCCGTTGTGCAATGCCATCCTGCTGAGGGTATGCCATT
This sequence comes from Pagrus pagrus, assembly GCF_965226575.1. Lineage (NCBI taxonomy): Eukaryota > Metazoa > Chordata > Actinopteri > Spariformes > Sparidae > Pagrus > Pagrus pagrus. Next base: position 38,236 of record NW_028175193.1, on the reverse strand, counting down.
TTCTCAGAATGCAATCTTCCTCTTTCAGTCTAAAACAGAAGGAAATATGACAATAAATAATGTTCTGCATTACAACATTTGGAATGATGGAATGATTGTCCATTTAAAAAAAGAGAAGGCAAGGTTTTCTCACCATCTGTTGTGTCACAAAAACAGCTGGATGAAGGTTGGTGTTTGTAACTCGCTGCGGTATCTACGAAGCAATCTGGAAATATAGCGGAGAAACACATTTGCGATGGGTAAAGGAAGGATAAAAAGGCATTATGCGTTGGTCTTTCTGCACAGATTTCAATATCACATATTTACGATCTGAATATTTCTGCCGTCATTTAGGTACTGCAATTGAAAATGGCGATGGATCGCACTGTATCGTAATATGGTGAGCGCAGTGTCTCAAATTCTTTGTTATCTGTCTTGTGGATGTGGATATTACTCAAAGCTTAATGTGCGTATTTACTCTCGAATGGCCATCCCTGTTTAGGCAACCACCTGATGATGTCGGAAAATACCGTGTAAGTGTTAAAAGCATCTACCACCGTGGCCAAAGACTGTAAATATGAAATCGGATGACCGTTTGTTTGTTTGTTTCTTTCTTTCTTTCTTTCTTTCTTTCTTTCTTTCCTTCTCTGTCTCTCTGTCTGTCTGACTGAATGTCTGTCTGTCTGACTGACTGTGTGTTGTTTTTTTCCCCCCCTTTCTTAGTGCGCGGATCCCTTCGACTGTGGCATCGCTCTGCTGGCTCTTGTTCTCGTCCTCCTGTTGACCTACATCTTCTACCTGTTAGTGCGCTGTAAGTTTGGACACGGTTGAGAGACAAAAAAAACCCCCCACACCCTTTGGTTGAGCCCAGAAGACTTGCAAGTTGATTTAAAGAGAAGGCTTTAAGACTCTAAAAATATGATCTTGCATAATTAAGGCATTCCAAAGACAGATATGTCAATCACTCGTCTTAAAAATCTGAACTGAAGGATCATTTCGAACCAATTCCAAATAGTGGATAAAAATGACTAAAGGTTCCAACTTGCTATTTCTTTCTGCTAATTCTTCCATGTTCAACTTCCACCTTACTGAAAGTGCATACGAATCCCTAATTCTTCAAAAAAGATAACCCACACCCTTTGGTTGAGCACAGAAGACTTGCAAGTTGATTTAAAGAGAAGGCTTTAAGACTCTAAAAATATGATCTTGCATAATTAAGGCATTCCAAAGACAGATCTGTCAATCACTCGTCTTAAAAATCTGAACTGAAGGATCATTTCTAACAAATTCCAAATAGTGGATAAAAATGACTAAAGGTTCCAACTTGCTATTTCTTTCTGCTAATTCTTCCATGTTCAACTTCCACCTTACTGAAAGTGCATACGAATCCCTAATTCTTCAAAAAAGAAAACCCACACCCTTTGGTTGAGCCCAGAAGATTTGCAAGTTGATTTAAAGAGAAGGCTTTAAGACTCTAAAAATATGATCTTGCATAATTAAGGCATTCCAAAGACAGATATGTCAATCACTCGTCTTAAAAATCTGAACTGAAGGATCATTTCTAACCAATTCCAAATAGTGGATAAAAATGACTAAAGGTTCCAACTTGCTATTTCTTTCTGCTAATTCTTCCATGTTCAACTTCCACCTTTCTGAAAGTGCATACGAATCCCTAATTCTTCAATTCACATCACGATAACATAACTCCCCCCTCTTTGTAGATGTCTTCCAGTGACTCCGTCGGCGGTCCACCGGGTCGAAAAATCAAGGAAGAGCCAGGCTCCCCGGTAAGTGCAAGTTGTTGTTAAATAGCGTAATAACACGCTGTTGCATTACAATGCACGAAGGCGCGCGCTCGCAAGAGTCGGATTCACATTGGGATTCTCTTTGCTGTACCCCCCCTCAGGTGAGGCCGGCTTGCGGTCGAAGACGGGGCGTGTTGGTGAAGCAGGAGCCAGAATGTTCAGTAAGTAGAAAGCAAGTCGTTCTATGCATTTGCAATAAGTATCCAACAGCTTTGGTTAACCTAAAACTGTAACCGTCTCCATCTCTGTTCTACTCGATAAGAGGTTCAGGCTATTGACCTCTTTTACACTTGTCCTTAGGCAGCCTTTCCTACCCTGGCAGGACGTTTGAAGTGTGAGGTGGGCAAAAAACAAACAAACAAACAACACACAATCTTACTTCATCAATATTCAGGACAAGACATGTCATTGAAAACATTTAAATGCATCGCAATGTCATTGCGACAGTGTATCAAATACCCATCAACTGTGTCATTGTCTCATCTGTCGTCCTCGGCTCAGCCCGACAGCTCGTCCGACGATTCTTCTTCTTCTTCTTCTTCTTCTTCTTCTTCTTCTTCTTCTTCTTCCGGCGATTCCTACGATTCCTCTACCAGCGACACAGATGATTCTTCCTCCAGCAGCTCCGATGACTTGCCAGTGTTCTCGCCACGACCAGTGAGTCTCACCATTTCATGCACCCACTGCATGCAAGACACATTTGTGTCATTGCAGTCGTTGTTTTTTTTATTTTTTTATTTTCTTTCTGCTTCCTTCCTCACCATCGCGCAATCAGGGAAAACGAAGGAGGCTTCACTACACTCAGGAATTTGACCAGCTGCTGAGACGGCTTTTTCGAAAGGAGCTCAAAGAAGGGGACATCAGGCGGCAGAGAGTAGGAATTTGCGTCCTTCTGTGTCTTCTCCAAATCCGCATCATTTTGGACTGTTTGTTTTCACCCTCTCCTTAGATCAAAGAAGTCCTCTCGGATTCCGCCGACCTGTTGGCGGAGGCGAGAAAGCTCCATCTGACCTTTGAAAATGTCCGGACGAGGCTCCGCAAACTCGCCTTTACACCAGAGGACTTCTACCGGAGAGACTCCTGGACCTGAGGTAGGCTACTGAATGACAGCGAGGCACTTCAGACATCGCGTGTGTGCGTGCGTGCCTGCTTGCGATGATATATTGATTATTGAGCAGTCGCCCTCTTTTTTTCACCTTCCCGATGTGAAAACACACACACACACACACACACACACACACGTCGACATTATAAAAAAAGTACTGTTGTTATTCCAAATTTGATATACAAATCACTAATGATGACAAGATATAAATAATAATAACGTAGAATCCGCTTAGCGCTTGGGATATTACTTTTGGATTAACAAAATATGGAATCTATTTAGGACGCCTTATGAGCTAACAAGCTTCATCATTCAACAATTTTTTCAATCACAAAATATGAGTATTTCGAATAAGTGATCCTCGATCCTAAATTGAATCCAAGAACAGCATCTGATATTTCCAGCCCTGCCAGATTGGCGGCAGAGTAGGAGCCAATGAAACGCTCCGCTCGGAGTATTACAAAAAAAAAGCCCTTCCTTCCGAGCAGCGCATGCATTCGCACGCATCTGTCGGACGCGTAACTGAGGTGAGATCAATTCCAAATATATATGATATAAAGTTGCTAAGCCCTCCAAATGTACCATAAGATGCGCTAAATCATTCCGGAAAGTTAATCTTTCTTCCTATATATTTCTGCAGGTAGTGCATATAAATCCCTAATTCTTCCAAGTTTAACTTCCAACTTTCTGTATATGTCCGGGAGTGCATATAAATCCTTCCAAATTTAACATAAGAGTCGCTAAACGATTCCAGAAAGCGAATATTTATCACTAAGGCTTCCAAAGTTAACATAAGATTTTCTAAGCGATTTCAGAAAGCGAATATTTATCACTAATGTTTCCAAGTTTGCGCTAAAATGACTTTATCTTCCAAAACCGTGTTTTAAAATGTCACAAAAACAGCTGGATGAAATTGCACATTTGTAACTCATTGTATCTGTATCTGTGAAGCATTCCGCAAATATAGTGGAGGAACAGATTTATGAATGGTAAAAAAAAAAAAAGGAAAAAAGACAGAATTCTGTATTTGCTGTTATACACCGATTTGAGTATAACTTTTCTCATACAAGTGTTTCTGTCATCATTCAGGTTCTTCGGAAGACCAGTCGCACCGGATCGCTTGCACCACATCCCCACATGGTAGGCATGGTGTCTGGAGTTCTTTGGTGTCTGTCTTGTGGACGTGCATTGCATTTTACTCAATACATAATGTGTGTAGTCATTCTAGAATTGCCCTCTCTTTAGGCAGATGTCAGCCCCCCTCCCCGAGAAGTGAACTCACCTGTTGTCGTCCGAAAATTGTGTGTAAGTGTTAAATGTAGTATCTGTGACTTTGGCCAAAGGGCGTGAATACGAAGCACACTGACTGTTTCTTTTCTCTCTCTCAGTGCAAGGATCCTTTAAACGTCGTCTTCGGTCTGCTGTTAATCTTTCTGATTCTCATACTCCTCTACATTTTCTTCATCACGTGGCGTAAGTATGGAAATTTTATTTTTGGATTTGCTACTAACTAACTAAGTGTCAGCGTAACCGTTTGCGTCATTATTCTCAGCCAATTTCTGGGGTTAATCACCAGAAATTGAATCACTTTGTGAATAGAAGAATTTAAAGATGATGATGAACAATTGCTGGCGTCTCGCTTTGCAGATGTGTTTCGGGGATCCAAAAGCCAGCCCTGATGGGTCGACATGAGGAGCGGGGCTCTGGCACCCGTTCTTGGGTTATGGTGCCTTCAGTTCAGACTCCGCCCTCCCTCGCCTCAGAGATGAACTCGTCCTCGGCGTCACCTGTTTGTTGTCCACGACCGGCGGACGGCGCGACCCTCAGCCACTGAATGCCTTTTCTGTTGTCATGTTGAGCGTTTTGAATAAAAAAATTTCGTGAAAGGGTCGCGTTTTCTTTTTTCAATGTTCCCGATATTAGCACACACACACACACACACACACACATGTCAAGTACATTTAAAAGTACTAATTTTTATTCCAAATTTGTCATACAAATCAGTAATGATAACAACATATAAATTAAATTGACCACACCGTCCAAATTTGTCATTCCAAAACTACAGTATAAATTGCTAAATATAACCCAAGTTGTAATATAAATTACTAAACAGATTCCAAAGTTAAACGTTTATTAGATAGCAATACTGTCATAAGACAAAAAAGACAACTATACAATAATTTGCAAATAGGCAGTGTGTCAGTCAGTAATATCAGTCATGTAAGTGTGGGTGTGTGAATAATGAAGCGTAGGGTGTTGTGGAGTGAAAACAGAACCAGAGACAAACAAACAAAAGGCCTGCGGCTGCTGGCCGGTGGAAGCGTCAAAGCCAGAGAGGGCGAACAGCACTCTGTGGCAGCAAGGCACAGGTGCTCCAAATTCGGCTGGCTGCCACACCCACACTCTCCCAGGTACCCCGTAGATCTGCAGGGAAAATACAGACACAACTCCCAGAGTTGAGTTAGATTGGCATTCCAAAAATGTTACCACATTTGGCACTAACGTCATTCCAGGAAATCCGAGAAGGTGTGGTCACTGATTGTCCAATCAGAAATGAGCTCTCGAAGGCATATAAAAGCAACCTTGGCCAGCTGAAGTGCCACCACTATCGAATGCACAGGCCTGAAGTACAGTGCAAGGTGAGCGTCTTAAAGCCTACTATGTTCATTCCAGATTTTGTATAGAAATCACTAATGATGCCAAGATATGAATTAAATGACTACTAAATAGATTCCAAAGTTAAAATGTTATTCCCTAAAACTTCCAGAAATACAATATAAGTGACTAAAGACATCACAATCACAAACTTGGAATTTGTTTGGTAATTATATTCTATTTTTGGAATCACAAACTTGGAATTTGTTTGGTAATTATATTTTATTTTTGGAATCACAAACTTGGAATTTGTTTATTAATAATATATACAATTTGGAATCACAAACTTGGAATATAGTTAGTAATTATATTCTATTTTTGGAATCACAAACTTGGAATTTGTTTATTAATAATATATACAATTTGGAATCACAAACTTGGAACTTGTTTAGTAATTATATTCCATTTTTGGAATCACAAACTTGGAATTTGTTTATTAATAATATATACAATTTGGAATCACAAACTTGGAATTCAGTTAGTAGTTATATTCCATTTTTGGAATCACAAACTTGGAATTTGTTTATTAATAATATATACAATTTGGAATCACAAACTTGGAATTCAGTTAGTAGTTATATTCTATTTTTGGAATCACAAACTTGGAATATAGTTAGTAATTATATTCTATTTTTGGAATCACAAACTTGGAATTTGTTTGGTAATTATATTCTATTTTTGGAATCACAAACTTGGAATTTGTTTATTAATAATATATACAATTTGGAATCACAAACTTGGAATATAGTTAGTAATTATATTCTATTTTTGGAATCACAAACTTGGAATTTGTTTGGTAATTATATTCTATTTTTGGAATCACAAACTTGGAATTTGTTTATTAATAATATATACAATTTGGAATCACAAACTTGGAATATAGTTAGTAATTATATTCTATTTTTGGAATCACAAACTTGGAATTTGTTTATTAATAATATATACAATTTGGAATCACAAACTTGGAATTTGTTTAGTAATTATATTCCATTTTTGGAATCACAAACTTGGAATTTGTTTATTAATAATATATACAATTTGGAATCACAAACTTGGAATTCAGTTAGTAGTTATATTCTATTTTTGGAATCACAAACTTGGAATATGTTTATTAATAATATATACAATTTGGAATCACAAACTTGGAATTTGTTTAGTAATTATATTCTATTTTTGGAATCACAAACTTGGAATTTGTTTATTAATAATATATACAATTTGGAATCACAAACTTGGAATTTGTTTAGTAATTATATTCTATTTTTGGAATCACAAACTTGGAATTTGTTTATTAATAATATATGCAATTTGGAATCACAAACTTGGAATATAGTTAGTAATTATATTCTATTTTTGGAATCACAAACTTGGAATTTAGTTAGTAATTACATTCCAAGTTTGTGATTCCAAATAGTGAATATAATTACTAAACAGGTTCCAAGTTTGTGATTCCAAATAATGAATATGATTACTAAACAGATTACAAGTTTGTGATTCCAAATGGTGAATATAATTACTAAACAGGTTCCAAGTTTGTGATTCCAAATAATGAATATGATTACTAAACAGATTACAAGTTTGTGATTCCAAATGGTGAATATAATTACTAAACAGGTTCCAAGTTTGTGATTCCAAATAGTGAATATGATTACTAAACAGATTACAAGTTTGTGATTCCAAATGGTGAATATAATTACTAAACAGATTACAAGTTTGTGATTCCAAATAGTGAATATAATTACTAAACAGTAGAGGTGGAACAGACAAAAGATACCAGTTTTGGGAATTTTTTATTCACAAACCGTGACGAATAAAACGAGGGTACCAAATGCGATGGAAGTAGGTAAATGCGTACTGCAGAACCCCCGAAGGGCTAAGAATTTGCATACTCCACGTCGAAATTAAACAATTCTGAAAAAAGAGAATTTGGATTCAAGATTTTCCAGAAATGCCATACGTTCAACTAAAAATGTAGTGTTAAGGACTAGGGCTTCTGTCGCACTTCTGGAACTCGTAGAATGGGCCGGAATTCCCAACTTGTCAGAAGGACTTTCCTTCCAAATTGGTACATTAGAGGGAATACCCAACTTGGAAATCACATTCTTGGGTGAGTTTAGGGATTTCGATGCACCGTTTGGAGTGGGAGGGTTAAAGGGAAAACCGACCAATCACAGGCCGGATGCGAAACGAGGAATCGATTTAGGAATTGTATGCACCTTTTGGAATCCATTTATGGATTTGGATGCAAGCTTTGGAATCCATTTAGCGTAGCTGTATTGATGTGACAAGTGTCTGCAATTTTAGCCCAAGCTATGCTAACATTACTTTCTCTATTCCCACATGTATCTTCAACCATTCAAGAACTTTTGCGAGGAAGTGACAATGGTAAGTTTTAACACAGTTATCAACAGATTTTTTTAACCTCTTGAAGATGATATCATCAAACCGTAATGTGTTTTTTTTCAACATTTATCACACATTTGACTGTAGCAGTGTGACAACAACAACAACTACGCCCGCGCCGCCAGCCAGCCACCCGTGGACTCCGGTGCCCCTGGGGAAAAAACAAGCAAGGAGCAGGAGGCTGATCGCCCTGGGACACCTCAGGTAAGTGTCAGTGTGTGTGTGTGTGTGTGTGTGTTTGAATGGGTTAGCTTTCCGTTGATGAGCAGGTTGTCGCTGTGTGAATACACTCCAGTTACACTAAATGGTAACGCTTGACTTTTTGATTTTTTAGGACAAAAAGATGCTCCAGATAGGCGTAAACCTCACCTTCGTTCCGGGGGCAGCCAGCGACGAGGAGGGAAACACCCCCCCTTCAAGCCAGAACCCCAAGCCGCTCAACATGGTTCCGGACGCAGTCCCCAAGGGGTTAGACTCCAAGCCCCCGGGGAGTTTTTCTGTGGACAACAAGAAGTGGGAGCATTGAGGGCATTCGACTGTTGTCGACATTGTTTTTGCTTTAATGCAGTTCATTAAAAAGTTTGTTATTTGTTGTTCCGTTTTAAAAATAATGAAGTTCCTGTTCCTGTGAATTCAGAGGAACGTACAGAAATAGTTGCTGTACAAGTCACGAAACGTGGCTTCAGGGTGAGCTGTGGCACATGGAGATGGGCGCTTACTTTTTTTTTGTTTCTTTTCAGCTCATGTGTGTCTGAGTAATAAAAAATAAATAATAATGAATATTAAAAAAGTTTCTCTATACAAAGTACACATTTTAATTAATAAAGTTATGATAATGATGATTGTGTTGGTGCATATTTGTGCCTTTATCCTGTTATAATGTGTATAAAGTCCACAGATTCCACACATGATATCCTAATCTCTAACACATCCAAATAAAACTGATATCCTACCCTCTAATGCTTCCAAGTTACCCGCGCCCTTGGTACTCCAGTTTAAATTACAAAAATAAAATCCTAATCACTAACACGTCCAAATTTTTCTGCGCCCCTGGTACTCCAGTTTAAATGACAAACATAAAATCCTGATCACTAACACGTCCAAATTTTTCTGCACCCCTGTTACTATCTTAAATTACAAACGTAAAATCCTAATCACTAACACGTCCAAATTTTTCTGCGCCCCTGGTACTCCAGTTTAAATGACAAACATAAAATCCTAATCACTAACACGTCCAAATTTTTCTGCGCCCCTGGTACTCCAGTTTAAATGACAAACATAAAATCCTAATCACTAACACGTCCAAATTTTTCTGCGCCCCTGGTACTCCAGTTTAAATGACAAACATAAAATCCTAATCACTAACACGTCCAAATTTTTCTGCGCCCCTGTTACTCCATCTTAAATTACAAACATAAAATCCTAATCACTAACACGTCCAAATTTTTCTGCGCCCGTTACTCCATCTTAAATTACAAACATAAAATCCTAATCACTAACACGTCCAAATTTTTCTGCGCCCCTGTTACTCCATCTTAAATTACAAACATAAAATCCTAATCACTAACACGTCCAAATTTTTCTGCGCCCCTGGTACTCCATCTTAAATTACAAACATAAAATCCTAATCACTAACACGTCCAAATTTTCCCTGCGCCCCTGGTACTCCATCTTAAATTACAAACATAAAATCCTAATCACTGATACTTCCAGAAATCCTTGTCCGATTGACAAAAAACACGATTCCAGGGCGGGGTTCTCCGCATCTTGGCTTACCTGACACACCTGTCTGTCGGCTGGACCCCCGCGGACTCCGCCACGGTGCGGTGCGGTGTGGTGCCACCTTCGACCGCGATCGGCCGGCCGTTCCGTCGTGATTATGACCCAAATATTCGGGTCGGCTCTGGTCTTAGTCTTGCTTTGCTTTGCTGGTTTCCAGTGTCATGGTGTGTTTCTTTTTAGCTCATGAGTGTCTGAGTAATAAGAAATAGAAAATGATGAATATTAAAAAAGGCTTCTCTATACAAAATACACATTTCAATTAATACATTTATGATATAGATGAGTGTGTTGATTCGCATTTGTGCTGTTTTGGTGTTATAATGTGTCCAACCTGTACTGATTCCAAAAATGAAATCATAATCACTAACACGTCCAAATTTTTCTGCGCCCCTGGTACTCCATCTTAAATTACAAACGTAAAATCCTAATCACTAACACGTCCAAATTTTTCTGCGCCCCTGGTACTCCATTTTAAATTACAAAAATAAAATCCTAATCACTAACACTTCCAAATTTTCCCTGCACCCCTGGTACTCCAGTTTAAATGACAAACATAAAATCCCGATCACTAATACTTCCAAAAACCCTCGTCGGATTGACAAAGAAGACGATCCAGCGCGGGGGTCTCCGCATCTTGGATCGGCCGGCCGAAGCACCGCCGTATTTCCCGTGGTCACAGTCTAAATATTCGGGTAGGCTCTGGTCTTATTCTTGCTTTGCTTTGCTGGTTTCCAGTGTCATGGTGTGTTTCTTTTTAGCTCATGAGTGTCTGAGTAATAAGAAATAGAAAATGATAAATATTAAAAAAGGCTTCTCTATACAAAATACACATTTCAATTAATACATTTATGATATAGATGAGTGTGTTGATTCGCATTTGTGCTGTTTTGGTGTTATAATGTGTCCAACCTGTACTGATTCCAAAAATGAAATCATAATCACTAACACGTCCAAATTTTTCTGCGCCCCTGGTACTCCATCTTAAATTACAAACGTAAAATCCTAATCACTAACACGTCCAAATTTTTCTGCGCCCCTGGTACTCCATTTTAAATTACAAAAATAAAATCCTAATCACTAACACTTCCAAATTTTCCCTGCACCCCTGGTACTCCAGTTTAAATGACAAACATAAAATCCCGATCACTAATACTTCCAAAAACCCTCGTCGGATTGACAAAGAAGACGATCCAGCGCGGGGGTCTCCGCATCTTGGATCGGCCGGCCGAAGCACCGCCGTATTTCCCGTGGTCACAGTCTAAATATTCGGGTAGGCTCTGGTCTTATTCTTGCTTTGCTTTGCTGGTTTCCAGTGTCATGGTGTGTTTCTTTTTAGCTCATGTGCGTCTGAGTAATAAGAAATAGAAAATGATAAATATTAAAAAAGGCTTCTCTATACAAAATACACATTTCAATTAATACATTTATGATATAGATGAGTGCGTTGATTGGCATTTGTGCTGTTTTGGTGTTATAATGTGTCCAACCTGTACCGATTCCAAAAATGAAATCATAATAACTAACAGCTCCAAATTTTTCTGCGCCCCTGGTACTCCATTTTAAATTACAAAAATAAAATCCTAATCACTAACACTTCCAAATTTTCCCTGCACCCCTGGTACTCCAGTTTAAATGACAAACATAAAATCCCAATCACTGTTACTTCCAAAAACCCTCGTCGGATTGACAAAGAACACGATCCAGCGCGGGGGTCTCCGCATCTTGGATCGGCCGGCCGAAGCACCGCCGTTTTTCCCGTGGTCACTGTCTAAATATTCGGGTAGGCCCTGGTCTTATTCTTGCTTTGCTTTGCTGGTTTCCAGTGTCATGGTGTGTTTCTTTTTAGCTCATGTGTGTCTGAGTAATTGGAAATAGAAAATGATAAATATTAAAAAAGGCTTCTCTATACAAAATACACATTTCAATTAATACATTTATGATATAGATGAGTGCGTTGATTGGCATTTGTGCTGTTTTGGTGTTATAATGTGTCCAACCTGTACCGATTCCAAAGATGAAATCATAATAACTAACAGCTCCAAATTTTTCTGCGCCCCTGGTACTCCATCTTAAATTACAAAAATAAAATCCTAATCACTAACACTTCCAAATTTTCCCTGCGCCCCTGGTACTCCAGTGTGGACTTAGTCATATTTCGGCTAAGTCCAAAATGGAATACCAGGGGCACGAAAGCTGAAACGGAGTACCAGGGGCGCGAGCTTCCAGCGGGTGCGGCTATTGGCTTCATCCCAGGAGGTGTGCTTAAGTGTGGGTACGCAGGTCCGGCTGGGGCGCAAGGTTCCTGGAGAGTCCATCTCTGGCTCTCCACAGGGAGACTTCTGGAGCCGTCGTGCCCGCCTCTGGAGGTCCACGGCCGGGCTTGTTGGTGCCGCCCCCCCCCCCGGTCCCTGGAGCTTAGCTTCCAGGAGGCCATCTCAGAGGGTCCTGGGGGTCATTTGGAGCGGATTGAGCGCTCACTTCCAAGGCCTCTGGAGCTCAGGGGCCCGGCTAGAGCAGCCGACGTGCCCAGCCTCTGGAGGTCCACGGCCGGGCTTGTTGGTGCCGAGCTCCCCGGTCCCTGGAGCTCAGCTTCCAGGAGGCCATCTCAGAGGGTCCTGGGGGTCATTTGGAGCGGATTGAGCGCTCACTTCCAAGGTCTCTGGAGCTCAGGGGCCAGGCTGGAGCAGCGGACGTGCCCAGCCTCTGGAGGTCCACGGCCGGGCTTGTTGGTGCCGACCTCCCCGGTCTCTGGAGCTGAGCTTCCAGGAGGCCATCTCAGAGGGTCCTGGGGGTCATTTGGAGCGGATTGAGCGCTCACTTCCAAGGTCTCTGGAGCTCAGGGGCCAGGCTAGAGCAGCCGACGTGCCCAGCCTCTGGAGGTCCACGGGCGGGCTTGTTGGTGCCGACCTCCCCGGTCTCTGGAGCTGAGCTTCCAGGAGGCCATCTCAGAGGGTCCTGGGGGTCATTTGGAGCGGATTGAGCGCTCACTTCCAAGGTCTCTGGAGCTCAGGGGCCAGGCTAGAGCAGCCGACGTGCCCAGCCTCTGGAGGTCCACGGGCGGGCTTGTTGGTGCCGAGCTCCCCGGTCCCTGGAGCTTAGCTTCCAGGAGGCCATCTCAGAGGGTCCTGGGGGTCATTTGGAGCGGATTGAGCGCTCACTTCCAAGGCCTCTGGAGCTCAGGGGCCCGGCTGGAGCAGCCGACGTGCCCAGCCTCTGGAGCTGACGTGCCCAGCCTCTGGAGGTCCACGGGCGGGCTTGTTGGTGCCGAGCTCCCCGGTCCCTGGAGCTTAGCTTCCAGGAGGCCATCTCAGAGGGTCCTGGGGGTCATTTGGAGCGGATTGAGCGCTCACTTCCAAGGCCTCTGGAGCTCAGGGGCCCGGCTAGAGCAGCCGACATGCCCAGCCTCTGGAGGTCCACGGCCGGGCTTGTTGGTGCCGAGCTCCCCGGTCCCTGGAGCTTAGCTTCCAGGAGGCCGTCTCAGAGGGTCCTGGGGGTCATTTGGAGCGGATTGAGCGCTCACTTCCAAGGCCTCTGGAGCTCAGGGGCCCGGCTGGAGCAGCCGACGTGCCCAGCCTCTGGAGCTGACGTGCCCAGCCTCTGGAGGTCCACGGCCGGGCTTGTTGGTGCCGAGCTCCCCGGTCCCTGGAGCTTAGCTTCCAGGAGGCCATCTCAGAGGGTCCTGGGGGTCATTTGGAGCGGATTGAGCGCTCACTTCCAAGGCCTCTGGAGCTCAGGGGCCCGGCTAGAGCAGCCGACGTGCCCAGCCTCTGGAGGTCCACGGCCGGGCTTGTTGGTGCCGAGCTCCCCGGTCCCTGGAGCTCAGCTTCCAGGAGGCCATCTCAGAGGGTCCTGGGGGTCATTTGGAGCGGATTGAGCGCTCACTTCCAAGGCCTCTGGAGCTCAGGGGCCCGGCTGGAGCAGCCGACGTGCCCAGCCTCTGGAGCTGACGTGCCCAGCCTATGGAGGTCCACGGCCGGGCTTGTTGGTGCCGAGCTCCCCGGTCCCTGGAGCTTAGCTTCCAGGAGGCCATCTCAGAGGGTCCTGGGGGTCATTTGGAGCGGATTGAGCGCTCACTTCCAAGGCCTCTGGAGCTCAGGGGCCCGGCTGGAGCAGCCGACGTGCCCAGCCTCTGGAGGTCCACGGCCGGGCTTGCGGGTGCCGACCTCCCCACCCTTGGTACTCCAGTTTTAATTACAAACGTAAAATCCTAATCACTAACACGTCCAAATTTTTCTGCGCCCCTGGTACTCCATTTTAAATTACAAAAATAAAATCCTAATCACTAACACTTCCAAATTTTCCCTGCACCCCTGGTACTCCAGTTTAAATGACAAACATAAAATCCCGATCACTAATACTTCCAAAAACCCTCGTCGGATTGACAAAGAAGACGATCCAGCGCGGGGGTCTCCGCATCTTGGATCGGCCGGCCGAAGCACCGCCGTATTTCCCGTGGTCACAGTCTAAATATTCGGGTAGGCTCTGGTCTTATTCTTGCTTTGCTTTGCTGGTTTCCAGTGTCATGGTGTGTTTCTTTTTAGCTCATGTGCGTCTGAGTAATAGGAAATAGAAAATGATAAATATTAAAAAAGGCTTCTCTATACAAAATACACATTTCAATTAATACATTTATGATATAGATGAGTGCGTTGATTGGCATTTGTGCTGTTTTGGTGTTATAATGTGTCCAACCTGTACCGATTCCAAAAATGAAATCATAATAACTAACAGCTCCAAATTTTTCTGCGCCCCTGGTACTCCATTTTAAATTACAAAAATAAAATCCTAATCACTAACACTTCCAAATTTTCCCTGCACCCCTGGTACTCCAGTTTAAATGACAAACATAAAATCCCAATCACTGTTACTTCCAAAAACCCTCGTCGGATTGACAAAGAACACGATCCAGCGCGGGGGTCTCCGCATCTTGGATCGGCCGGCCGAAGCACCGCCGTTTTTCCCGTGGTCACTGTCTAAATATTCGGGTAGGCCCTGGTCTTATTCTTGCTTTGCTTTGCTGGTTTCCAGTGTCATGGTGTGTTTCTTTTTAGCTCATGTGTGTCTGAGTAATTGGAAATAGAAAATGATAAATATTAAAAAAGGCTTCTCTATACAAAATACACATTTCAATTAATACATTTATGATATAGATGAGTGCGTTGATTGGCATTTGTGCTGTTTTGGTGTTAAAATGTGTCCAACCTGTACCGATTCCAAAGATGAAATCATAATAACTAACACCTCCAAATTTTTCTGCGCCCCTGGTACTCCATCTTAAATTACAAAAATAAAATCCTAATCACTAACACTTCCAAATTTTCCCTGCGCCCCTGGTACTCCAGTGTGGACTTAGTCATATTTCGGCTAAGTCCAAAATGGAATACCAGGGGCACGAAAGCTGAAACGGAGTACCAGGGGCGCGAGCTTCCAGCGGGTGCGGCTATTGGCTTCGTCCCAGGAGGTGTGCTTAAGTGTGGGTACGCAGGTCCGGCTGGGGCGCAAGGTTCCTGGAGAGTCCATCTCTGGCTCTCCACAGGGAGACTTCTGGAGCCGTCGTGCCCGCCTCTGGAGGTCCACGGCCGGGCTTGTTGGTGCCGCCCCCCCCCGGTCCCTGGAGCTGAGCTTCCAGGAGGCCATCTCAGAGGGTCCTGGGGGTCATTTGGAGCGGATTGAGCGCTCACTTCCAAGGTCTCTGGAGCTCAGGGGCCAGGCTGGAGCAGCGGACGTGCCCAGCCTCTGGAGGTCCACGGCCGGGCTTGTTGGTGCCGACCTCCCCGGTCTCTGGAGCTGAGCTTCCAGGAGGCCATCTCAGAGGGTCCTGGGGGTCATTTGGAGCGGATTGAGCGCTCACTTCCAAGGTCTCTGGAGCTCAGGGGCCAGGCTAGAGCAGCCGACGTGCCCAGCCTCTGGAGGTCCACGGGCGGGCTTGTTGGTGCCGAGCTCCCCGGTCCCTGGAGCTTAGCTTCCAGGAGGCCATCTCAGAGGGTCCTGGGGGTCATTTGGAGCGGATTGAGCGCTCACTTCCAAGGCCTCTGGAGCTCAGGGGCCCGGCTGGAGCAGCCGACGTGCCCAGCCTCTGGAGCTGACGTGCCCAGCCTATGGAGGTCCACGGGCGGGCTTGTTGGTGCCGAGCTCCCCGGTCCCTGGAGCTTAGCTTCCAGGAGGCCATCTCAGAGGGTCCTGGGGGTCATTTGGAGCGGATTGAGCGCTCACTTCCAAGGCCTCTGGAGCTCAGGGGCCCGGCTAGAGCAGCCGACATGCCCAGCCTCTGGAGGTCCACGGCCGGGCTTGTTGGTGCCGAGCTCCCCGGTCCCTGGAGCTTAGCTTCCAGGAGGCCGTCTCAGAGGGTCCTGGGGGTCATTTGGAGCGGATTGAGCGCTCACTTCCAAGGCCTCTGGAGCTCAGGGGCCCGGCTGGAGCAGCCGACGTGCCCAGCCTCTGGAGGTCCACGGGCGGGCTTGTTGGTGCCGAGCTCCCCGGTCCCTGGAGCTTAGCTTCCAGGAGGCCATCTCAGAGGGTCCTGGGGGTCATTTGGAGCGGATTGAGCGCTCACTTCCAAGGCCTCTGGAGCTCAGGGGCCCGGCTGGAGCAGCCGACGTGCCCAGCCTCTGGAGCTGACGTGCCCAGCCTCTGGAGGTCCACGGGCGGGCTTGTTGGTGCCGAGCTCCCCGGTCCCTGGAGCTTAGCTTCCAGGAGGCCATCTCAGAGGGTCCTGGGGGTCATTTGGAGCGGATTGAGCGCTCACTTCCAAGGCCTCTGGAGCTCAGGGGCCCGGCTGGAGCAGCCGACGTGCCCAGCCTCTGGAGCTGACGTGCCCAGCCTATGGAGGTCCACGGGCGGGCTTGTTGGTGCCGAGCTCCCCGGTCCCTGGAGCTTAGCTTCCAGGAGGCCATCTCAGAGGGTCCTGGGGGTCATTTGGAGCGGATTGAGCGCTCACTTCCAAGGCCTCTGGAGCTCAGGGGCCCGGCTAGAGCAGCCGACGTGCCCAGCCTCTGGAGGTCCACGGCCGGGCTTGTTGGTGCCGAGCTCCCCGGTCCCTGGAGCTTAGCTTCCAGGAGGCCGTCTCAGAGGGTCCTGGGGGTCATTTGGAGCGGATTGAGCGCTCACTTCCAAGGCCTCTGGAGCTCAGGGGCCCGGCTGGAGCAGCCGACGTGCCCAGCCTCTGGAGCTGACGTGCCCAGCCTATGGAGGTCCACGGCCGGGCTTGTTGGTGCCGAGCTCCCCGGTCCCTGGAGCTTAGCTTCCAGGAGGCCTTCTCAGAGGGTCCTGGGGGTCATTTGGAGCGGATTGAGCGCTCACTTCCAAGGCCTCTGGAGCTCAGGGGCCCGGCTGGAGCAGCCGACGTGCCCAGCCTCTGGAGGTCCACGGCCGGGCTTGCGGGTGCCGACCTCCCCACCCTTGGTACTCCAGTTTTAATTACAAACGTAAAATCCTAATCACTAACACGTCCAAATTTTTCTGCGCCCCTGGTACTCCATTTTAAATTACAAAAATAAAATCCTAATCACTAACACTTCCAAATTTTCCCTGCACCCCTGGTACTCCAGTTTAAATGACAAACATAAAATCCCGATCACTAATACTTCCAAAAACCCTCGTCGGATTGACAAAGAAGACGATCCAGCGCGGGGGTCTCCGCATCTTGGATCGGCCGGCCGAAGCACCGCCGTATTTCCCGTGGTCACAGTCTAAATATTCGGGTAGGCTCTGGTCTTATTCTTGCTTTGCTTTGCTGGTTTCCAGTGTCATGGTGTGTTTCTTTTTAGCTCATGTGCGTCTGAGTAATAAGAAATAGAAAATGATAAATGTTAAAAAAGGCTTCTCTATACAAAATACACATTTCAATTAATACATTTATGATATAGATGAGTGCGTTGATTGGCATTTGTGCTGTTTTGGTGTTATAATGTGTCCAACCTGTACCGATTCCAAAAATGAAATCATAATAACTAACAGCTCCAAATTTTTCTGCGCCCCTGGTACTCCATTTTAAATTACAAAAATAAAATCCTAATCACTAACACTTCCAAATTTTCCCTGCACCCCTGGTACTCCAGTTTAAATGACAAACATAAAATCCCAATCACTGTTACTTCCAAAAACCCTCGTCGGATTGACAAAGAAGACGATCCAGCGCGGGGGTCTCCGCATCTTGGATCGGCCGGCCGAAGCACCGCCGTTTTTCCCGTGGTCACTGTCTAAATATTCGGGTAGGCCCTGGTCTTATTCTTGCTTTGCTTTGCTGGTTTCCAGTGTCATGGTGTGTTTCTTTTTAGCTTGTGTGTGTCTGAGTAATTGGAAATAGAAAATGATAAATATTAAAAAAGGCTTCTCTATACAAAATACACATTTCAATGAATACATTTATGATATAGATGAGTGCGTTGATTGGCATTTGTGCTGTTTTGGTGTTATAATGTGTCCAACCTGTACCGATTCCAAAGATGAAATCATAATAACTAACACCTCCAAATTTTTCTGCGCCCCTGGTACTCCATCTTAAATTACAAAAATAAAATCCTAATCACTAACACTTCCAAATTTTCCCTGCGCCCCTGGTACTCCAGTGTGGACTTAGTCATATTTCGGCTAAGTCCAAAATGGAATACCAGGGGCACGAAAGCTGAAACGGAGTACCAGGGGCGCGAGCTTCCAGCGGGTGCGGCTATTGGCTTCGTCCCAGGAGGTGTGCTTAAGTGTGGGTACGCAGGTCCGGCTGGGGCGCAAGGTTCCTGGAGAGTCCATCTCTGGCTCTCCACAGGGAGACTTCTGGAGCCGTCGTGCCCGCCTCTGGAGGTCCACGGCCGGGCTTGTTGGTGCCGCCCCCCCCCCGGTCCCTGGAGCTGAGCTTCCAGGAGGCCATCTCAGAGGGTCCTGGGGGTCATTTGGAGCGGATTGAGCGCTCACTTCCAAGGTCTCTGGAGCTCAGGGGCCAGGCTGGAGCAGCGGACGTGCCCAGCCTCTGGAGGTCCACGGCCGGGCTTGTTGGTGCCGACCTCCCCGGTCTCTGGAGCTGAGCTTCCAGGAGGCCATCTCAGAGGGTCCTGGGGGTCATTTGGAGCGGATTGAGCGCTCACTTCCAAGGTCTCTGGAGCTCAGGGGCCAGGCTAGAGCAGCCGACGTGCCCAGCCTCTGGAGGTCCACGGGCGGGCTTGTTGGTGCCGAGCTCCCCGGTCCCTGGAGCTTAGCTTCCAGGAGGCCATCTCAGAGGGTCCTGGGGGTCATTTGGAGCGGATTGAGCGCTCACTTCCAAGGCCTCTGGAGCTCAGGGGCCCGGCTGGAGCAGCCGACGTGCCCAGCCTCTGGAGCTGACGTGCCCAGCCTATGGAGGTCCACGGGCGGGCTTGTTGGTGCCGAGCTCCCCGGTCCCTGGAGCTTAGCTTCCAGGAGGCCATCTCAGAGGGTCCTGGGGGTCATTTGGAGCGGATTGAGCGCTCACTTCCAAGGCCTCTGGAGCTCAGGGGCCCGGCTAGAGCAGCCGACGTGCCCAGCCTCTGGAGGTCCACGGCCGGGCTTGTTGGTGCCGAGCTCCCCGGTCCCTGGAGCTTAGCTTCCAGGAGGCCGTCTCAGAGGGTCCTGGGGGTCATTTGGAGCGGATTGAGCGCTCACTTCCAAGGTCTCTGGAGCTCAGGGGCCAGGCTAGAGCAGCCGACGTGCCCAGCCTCTGGAGGTCCACGGGCGGGCTTGTTGGTGCCGAGCTCCCCGGTCCCTGGAGCTTAGCTTCCAGGAGGCCATCTCAGAGGGTCCTGGGGGTCATTTGGAGCGGATTGAGCGCTCACTTCCAAGGCCTCTGGAGCTCAGGGGCCCGGCTGGAGCAGCCGACGTGCCCAGCCTCTGGAGCTGACGTGCCCAGCCTATGGAGGTCCACGGGCGGGCTTGTTGGTGCCGAGCTCCCCGGTCCCTGGAGCTTAGCTTCCAGGAGGCCATCTCAGAGGGTCCTGGGGGTCATTTGGAGCGGATTGAGCGCTCACTTCCAAGGCCTCTGGAGCTCAGGGGCCCGGCTGGAGCAGCCGACGTGCCCAGCCTCTGGAGCTGACGTGCCCAGCCTATGGAGGTCCACGGGCGGGCTTGTTGGTGCCGAGCTCCCCGGTCCCTGGAGCTTAGCTTCCAGGAGGCCATCTCAGAGGTTCCTGGGGGTCATTTGGAGCGGATTGAGCGCTCACTTCCAAGGCCTCTGGAGCTCAGGGGCCCGGCTGGAGCAGCCGACGTGCCCAGCCTCTGGAGCTGACGTGCCCAGCCTATGGAGGTCCACGGCCGGGCTTGTTGGTGCCGAGCTCCCCGGTCCCTGGAGCTTAGCTTCCAGGAGGCCGTCTCAGAGGGTCCTGGGGGTCATTTGGAGCGGATTGAGCGCTCACTTCCAAGGCCTCTGGAGCTCAGGGGCCCGGCTGGAGCAGCCGACGTGCCCAGCCTCTGGAGGTCCACGGCCGGGCTTGCGGGTGCCGACCTCCCCACCCTTGGTACTCCAGTTTTAATTACAAACGTAAAATCCTAATCACTAACACGTCCAAATTTTTCTGCGCCCCTGGTACTCCATTTTAAATTACAAAAATAAAATCCTAATCACTAACACTTCCAAATTTTCCCTGCACCCCTGGTACTCCAGTTTAAATGACAAACATAAAATCCCGATCACTAATACTTCCAAAAACCCTCGTCGGATTGACAAAGAAGACGATCCAGCGCGGGGGTCTCCGCATCTTGGATCGGCCGGCCGAAGCACCGCCGTATTTCCCGTGGTCACAGTCTAAATATTCGGGTAGGCTCTGGTCTTATTCTTGCTTTGCTTTGCTGGTTTCCAGTGTCATGGTGTGTTTCTTTTTAGCTCATGTGCGTCTGAGTAATTGGAAATAGAAAATGATAAATATTAAAAAAGGCTTCTCTATACAAAATACACATTTCAATTAATACATTTATGATATAGATGAGTGCGTTGATTGGCATTTGTGCTGTTTTGGTGTTATAATGTGTCCAACCTGTACCGATTCCAAAGATGAAATCATAATAACTAACACCTCCAAATTTTTCTGCGCCCCTGGTACTCCATCTTAAATTACAAAAATAAAATCCTAATCACTAACACTTCCAAATTTTCCCTGCGCCCCTGGTACTCCAGTGTGGACTTAGTCATATTTCGGCTAAGTCCAAAATGGAATACCAGGGGCACGAAAGCTGAAACGGAGTACCAGGGGCGCGAGCTTCCAGCGGGTGCGGCTATTGGCTTCATCCCAGGAGGTGTGCTTAAGTGTGGGTACGCAGGTCCGGCTGGGGCGCAAGGTTCCTGGAGAGTCCATCTCTGGCTCTCCACAGGGAGACTTCTGGAGCCGTCGTGCCCGCCTCTGGAGGTCCACGGCCGGGCTTGTTGGTGCCGCCCCCCCCCCCGGTCCCTGGAGCTGAGCTTCCAGGAGGCCATCTCAGAGGGTCCTGGGGGTCATTTGGAGCGGATTGAGCGCTCACTTCCAAGGTCTCTGGAGCTCAGGGGCCAGGCTGGAGCAGCGGACGTGCCCAGCCTCTGGAGGTCCACGGCCGGGCTTGTTGGTGCCGACCTCCCCGGTCTCTGGAGCTGAGCTTCCAGGAGGCCATCTCAGAGGGTCCTGGGGGTCATTTGGAGCGGATTGAGCGCTCACTTCCAAGGCCTCTGGAGCTCAGGGGCCCGGCTGGAGCAGCCGACGTGCCCAGCCTCTGGAGCTGACGTGCCCAGCCTATGGAGGTCCACGGGCGGGCTTGTTGGTGCCGAGCTCCCCGGTCCCTGGAGCTTAGCTTCCAGGAGGCCATCTCAGAGGGTCCTGGGGGTCATTTGGAGCGGATTGAGCGCTCACTTCCAAGGCCTCTGGAGCTCAGGGGCCCGGCTAGAGCAGCCGACGTGCCCAGCCTCTGGAGGTCCACGGCCGGGCTTGTTGGTGCCGAGCTCCCCGGTCCCTGGAGCTTAGCTTCCAGGAGGCCGTCTCAGAGGGTCCTGGGGGTCATTTGGAGCGGATTGAGCGCTCACTTCCAAGGCCTCTGGAGCTCAGGGGCCCGGCTGGAGCAGCCGACGTGCCCAGCCTCTGGAGGTCCACGGGCGGGCTTGTTGGTGCCGAGCTCCCCGGTCCCTGGAGCTTAGCTTCCAGGAGGCCATCTCAGAGGGTCCTGGGGGTCATTTGGAGCGGATTGAGCGCTCACTTCCAAGGCCTCTGGAGCTCAGGGGCCCGGCTGGAGCAGCCGACGTGCCCAGCCTCTGGAGCTGACGTGCCCAGCCTCTGGAGGTCCACGGGCGGGCTTGTTGGTGCCGAGCTCCCCGGTCCCTGGAGCTTAGCTTCCAGGAGGCCATCTCAGAGGGTCCTGGGGGTCATTTGGAGCGGATTGAGCGCTCACTTCCAAGGCCTCTGGAGCTCAGGGGCCCGGCTGGAGCAGCCGACGTGCCCAGCCTCTGGAGCTGACGTGCCCAGCCTATGGAGGTCCACGGGCGGGCTTGTTGGTGCCGAGCTCCCCGGTCCCTGGAGCTTAGCTTCCAGGAGGCCATCTCAGAGGGTCCTGGGGGTCATTTGGAGCGGATTGAGCGCTCACTTCCAAGGCCTCTGGAGCTCAGGGGCCCGGCTAGAGCAGCCGACGTGCCCAGCCTCTGGAGGTCCACGGCCGGGCTTGTTGGTGCCGAGCTCCCCGGTCCCTGGAGCTTAGCTTCCAGGAGGCCGTCTCAGAGGGTCCTGGGGGTCATTTGGAGCGGATTGAGCGCTCACTTCCAAGGCCTCTGGAGCTCAGGGGCCCGGCTGGAGCAGCCGACGTGCCCAGCCTCTGGAGCTGACGTGCCCAGCCTATGGAGGTCCACGGCCGGGCTTGTTGGTGCCGAGCTCCCCGGTCCCTGGAGCTTAGCTTCCAGGAGGCCTTCTCAGAGGGTCCTGGGGGTCATTTGGAGCGGATTGAGCGCTCACTTCCAAGGCCTCTGGAGCTCAGGGGCCCGGCTGGAGCAGCCGACGTGCCCAGCCTCTGGAGGTCCACGGCCGGGCTTGCGGGTGCCGACCTCCCCACCCTTGGTACTCCAGTTTTAATTACAAACGTAAAATCCTAATCACTAACACGTCCAAATTTTTCTGCGCCCCTGGTACTCCATTTTAAATTACAAAAATAAAATCCTAATCACTAACACTTCCAAATTTTCCCTGCACCCCTGGTACTCCAGTTTAAATGACAAACATAAAATCCCGATCACTAATACTTCCAAAAACCCTCGTCGGATTGACAAAGAAGACGATCCAGCGCGGGGGTCTCCGCATCTTGGATCGGCCGGCCGAAGCACCGCCGTATTTCCCGTGGTCACAGTCTAAATATTCGGGTAGGCTCTGGTCTTATTCTTGCTTTGCTTTGCTGGTTTCCAGTGTCATGGTGTGTTTCTTTTTAGCTCATGTGCGTCTGAGTAATAAGAAATAGAAAATGATAAATGTTAAAAAAGGCTTCTCTATACAAAATACACATTTCAATTAATACATTTATGATATAGATGAGTGCGTTGATTGGCATTTGTGCTGTTTTGGTGTTATAATGTGTCCAACCTGTACCGATTCCAAAAATGAAATCATAATAACTAACAGCTCCAAATTTTTCTGCGCCCCTGGTACTCCATTTTAAATTACAAAAATAAAATCCTAATCACTAACACTTCCAAATTTTCCCTGCACCCCTGGTACTCCAGTTTAAATGACAAACATAAAATCCCAATCACTGTTACTTCCAAAAACCCTCGTCGGATTGACAAAGAAGACGATCCAGCGCGGGGGTCTCCGCATCTTGGATCGGCCGGCCGAAGCACCGCCGTTTTTCCCGTGGTCACTGTCTAAATATTCGGGTAGGCCCTGGTCTTATTCTTGCTTTGCTTTGCTGGTTTCCAGTGTCATGGTGTGTTTCTTTTTAGCTTGTGTGTGTCTGAGTAATTGGAAATAGAAAATGATAAATATTAAAAAAGGCTTCTCTATACAAAATACACATTTCAATGAATACATTTATGATATAGATGAGTGCGTTGATTGGCATTTGTGCTGTTTTGGTGTTATAATGTGTCCAACCTGTACCGATTCCAAAGATGAAATCATAATAACTAACACCTCCAAATTTTTCTGCGCCCCTGGTACTCCATCTTAAATTACAAAAATAAAATCCTAATCACTAACACTTCCAAATTTTCCCTGCGCCCCTGGTACTCCAGTGTGGACTTAGTCATATTTCGGCTAAGTCCAAAATGGAATACCAGGGGCACGAAAGCTGAAACGGAGTACCAGGGGCGCGAGCTTCCAGCGGGTGCGGCTATTGGCTTCGTCCCAGGAGGTGTGCTTAAGTGTGGGTACGCAGGTCCGGCTGGGGCGCAAGGTTCCTGGAGAGTCCATCTCTGGCTCTCCACAGGGAGACTTCTGGAGCCGTCGTGCCCGCCTCTGGAGGTCCACGGCCGGGCTTGTTGGTGCCGCCCCCCCCCGGTCCCTGGAGCTGAGCTTCCAGGAGGCCATCTCAGAGGGTCCTGGGGGTCATTTGGAGCGGATTGAGCGCTCACTTCCAAGGTCTCTGGAGCTCAGGGGCCAGGCTGGAGCAGCGGACGTGCCCAGCCTCTGGAGGTCCACGGCCGGGCTTGTTGGTGCCGACCTCCCCGGTCTCTGGAGCTGAGCTTCCAGGAGGCCATCTCAGAGGGTCCTGGGGGTCATTTGGAGCGGATTGAGCGCTCACTTCCAAGGTCTCTGGAGCTCAGGGGCCAGGCTAGAGCAGCCGACGTGCCCAGCCTCTGGAGGTCCACGGGCGGGCTTGTTGGTGCCGAGCTCCCCGGTCCCTGGAGCTTAGCTTCCAGGAGGCCATCTCAGAGGGTCCTGGGGGTCATTTGGAGCGGATTGAGCGCTCACTTCCAAGGCCTCTGGAGCTCAGGGGCCCGGCTGGAGCAGCCGACGTGCCCAGCCTCTGGAGCTGACGTGCCCAGCCTATGGAGGTCCACGGGCGGGCTTGTTGGTGCCGAGCTCCCCGGTCCCTGGAGCTTAGCTTCCAGGAGGCCATCTCAGAGGGTCCTGGGGGTCATTTGGAGCGGATTGAGCGCTCACTTCCAAGGCCTCTGGAGCTCAGGGGCCCGGCTAGAGCAGCCGACATGCCCAGCCTCTGGAGGTCCACGGCCGGGCTTGTTGGTGCCGAGCTCCCCGGTCCCTGGAGCTTAGCTTCCAGGAGGCCGTCTCAGAGGGTCCTGGGGGTCATTTGGAGCGGATTGAGCGCTCACTTCCAAGGCCTCTGGAGCTCAGGGGCCCGGCTGGAGCAGCCGACGTGCCCAGCCTCTGGAGGTCCACGGGCGGGCTTGTTGGTGCCGAGCTCCCCGGTCCCTGGAGCTTAGCTTCCAGGAGGCCATCTCAGAGGGTCCTGGGGGTCATTTGGAGCGGATTGAGCGCTCACTTCCAAGGCCTCTGGAGCTCAGGGGCCCGGCTGGAGCAGCCGACGTGCCCAGCCTCTGGAGCTGACGTGCCCAGCCTCTGGAGGTCCACGGGCGGGCTTGTTGGTGCCGAGCTCCCCGGTCCCTGGAGCTTAGCTTCCAGGAGGCCATCTCAGAGGGTCCTGGGGGTCATTTGGAGCGGATTGAGCGCTCACTTCCAAGGCCTCTGGAGCTCAGGGGCCCGGCTGGAGCAGCCGACGTGCCCAGCCTCTGGAGCTGACGTGCCCAGCCTATGGAGGTCCACGGGCGGGCTTGTTGGTGCCGAGCTCCCCGGTCCCTGGAGCTTAGCTTCCAGGAGGCCATCTCAGAGGGTCCTGGGGGTCATTTGGAGCGGATTGAGCGCTCACTTCCAAGGCCTCTGGAGCTCAGGGGCCCGGCTAGAGCAGCCGACGTGCCCAGCCTCTGGAGGTCCACGGCCGGGCTTGTTGGTGCCGAGCTCCCCGGTCCCTGGAGCTTAGCTTCCAGGAGGCCGTCTCAGAGGGTCCTGGGGGTCATTTGGAGCGGATTGAGCGCTCACTTCCAAGGCCTCTGGAGCTCAGGGGCCCGGCTGGAGCAGCCGACGTGCCCAGCCTCTGGAGCTGACGTGCCCAGCCTATGGAGGTCCACGGCCGGGCTTGTTGGTGCCGAGCTCCCCGGTCCCTGGAGCTTAGCTTCCAGGAGGCCTTCTCAGAGGGTCCTGGGGGTCATTTGGAGCGGATTGAGCGCTCACTTCCAAGGCCTCTGGAGCTCAGGGGCCCGGCTGGAGCAGCCGACGTGCCCAGCCTCTGGAGGTCCACGGCCGGGCTTGCGGGTGCCGACCTCCCCACCCTTGGTACTCCAGTTTTAATTACAAACGTAAAATCCTAATCACTAACACGTCCAAATTTTTCTGCGCCCCTGGTACTCCATTTTAAATTACAAAAATAAAATCCTAATCACTAACACTTCCAAATTTTCCCTGCACCCCTGGTACTCCAGTTTAAATGACAAACATAAAATCCCGATCACTAATACTTCCAAAAACCCTCGTCGGATTGACAAAGAAGACGATCCAGCGCGGGGGTCTCCGCATCTTGGATCGGCCGGCCGAAGCACCGCCGTATTTCCCGTGGTCACAGTCTAAATATTCGGGTAGGCTCTGGTCTTATTCTTGCTTTGCTTTGCTGGTTTCCAGTGTCATGGTGTGTTTCTTTTTAGCTCATGTGCGTCTGAGTAATAAGAAATAGAAAATGATAAATGTTAAAAAAGGCTTCTCTATACAAAATACACATTTCAATTAATACATTTATGATATAGATGAGTGCGTTGATTGGCATTTGTGCTGTTTTGGTGTTATAATGTGTCCAACCTGTACCGATTCCAAAAATGAAATCATAATAACTAACAGCTCCAAATTTTTCTGCGCCCCTGGTACTCCATTTTAAATTACAAAAATAAAATCCTAATCACTAACACTTCCAAATTTTCCCTGCACCCCTGGTACTCCAGTTTAAATGACAAACATAAAATCCCAATCACTGTTACTTCCAAAAACCCTCGTCGGATTGACAAAGAAGACGATCCAGCGCGGGGGTCTCCGCATCTTGGATCGGCCGGCCGAAGCACCGCCGTTTTTCCCGTGGTCACTGTCTAAATATTCGGGTAGGCCCTGGTCTTATTCTTGCTTTGCTTTGCTGGTTTCCAGTGTCATGGTGTGTTTCTTTTTAGCTTGTGTGTGTCTGAGTAATTGGAAATAGAAAATGATAAATATTAAAAAAGGCTTCTCTATACAAAATACACATTTCAATGAATACATTTATGATATAGATGAGTGCGTTGATTGGCATTTGTGCTGTTTTGGTGTTATAATGTGTCCAACCTGTACCGATTCCAAAGATGAAATCATAATAACTAACACCTCCAAATTTTTCTGCGCCCCTGGTACTCCATCTTAAATTACAAAAATAAAATCCTAATCACTAACACTTCCAAATTTTCCCTGCGCCCCTGGTACTCCAGTGTGGACTTAGTCATATTTCGGCTAAGTCCAAAATGGAATACCAGGGGCACGAAAGCTGAAACGGAGTACCAGGGGCGCGAGCTTCCAGCGGGTGCGGCTATTGGCTTCGTCCCAGGAGGTGTGCTTAAGTGTGGGTACGCAGGTCCGGCTGGGGCGCAAGGTTCCTGGAGAGTCCATCTCTGGCTCTCCACAGGGAGACTTCTGGAGCCGTCGTGCCCGCCTCTGGAGGTCCACGGCCGGGCTTGTTGGTGCCGCCCCCCCCCCGGTCCCTGGAGCTGAGCTTCCAGGAGGCCATCTCAGAGGGTCCTGGGGGTCATTTGGAGCGGATTGAGCGCTCACTTCCAAGGTCTCTGGAGCTCAGGGGCCAGGCTGGAGCAGCGGACGTGCCCAGCCTCTGGAGGTCCACGGCCGGGCTTGTTGGTGCCGACCTCCCCGGTCTCTGGAGCTGAGCTTCCAGGAGGCCATCTCAGAGGGTCCTGGGGGTCATTTGGAGCGGATTGAGCGCTCACTTCCAAGGTCTCTGGAGCTCAGGGGCCAGGCTAGAGCAGCCGACGTGCCCAGCCTCTGGAGGTCCACGGGCGGGCTTGTTGGTGCCGAGCTCCCCGGTCCCTGGAGCTTAGCTTCCAGGAGGCCATCTCAGAGGGTCCTGGGGGTCATTTGGAGCGGATTGAGCGCTCACTTCCAAGGCCTCTGGAGCTCAGGGGCCCGGCTGGAGCAGCCGACGTGCCCAGCCTCTGGAGCTGACGTGCCCAGCCTATGGAGGTCCACGGGCGGGCTTGTTGGTGCCGAGCTCCCCGGTCCCTGGAGCTTAGCTTCCAGGAGGCCATCTCAGAGGGTCCTGGGGGTCATTTGGAGCGGATTGAGCGCTCACTTCCAAGGCCTCTGGAGCTCAGGGGCCCGGCTAGAGCAGCCGACATGCCCAGCCTCTGGAGGTCCACGGCCGGGCTTGTTGGTGCCGAGCTCCCCGGTCCCTGGAGCTTAGCTTCCAGGAGGCCGTCTCAGAGGGTCCTGGGGGTCATTTGGAGCGGATTGAGCGCTCACTTCCAAGGCCTCTGGAGCTCAGGGGCCCGGCTGGAGCAGCCGAGTGCCCAGCCTCTGGAGCTGACGTGCCCAGCCTCTGGAGGTCCACGGCCGGGCTTGTTGGTGCCGAGCTCCCCGGTCCCTGGAGCTTAGCTTCCAGGAGGCCATCTCAGAGGGTCCTGGGGGTCATTTGGAGCGGATTGAGCGCTCACTTCCAAGGCCTCTGGAGCTCAGGGGCCCGGCTGGAGCAGCCGACGTGCCCAGCCTCTGGAGCTGACGTGCCCAGCCTATGGAGGTCCACGGGCGGGCTTGTTGGTGCCGAGCTCCCCGGTCCCTGGAGCTTAGCTTCCAGGAGGCCATCTCAGAGGGTCCTGGGGGTCATTTGGAGCGGATTGAGCGCTCACTTCCAAGGCCTCTGGAGCTCAGGGGCCCGGCTGGAGCAGCCGACGTGCCCAGCCTCTGGAGCTGACGTGCCCAGCCTATGGAGGTCCACGGGCGGGCTTGTTGGTGCCGAGCTCCCCGGTCCCTGGAGCTTAGCTTCCAGGAGGCCATCTCAGAGGGTCCTGGGGGTCATTTGGAGCGGATTGAGCGCTCACTTCCAAGGCCTCTGGAGCTCAGGGGCCCGGCTGGAGCAGCCGACGTGCCCAGCCTCTGGAGCTGACGTGCCCAGCCTATGGAGGTCCACGGGCGGGCTTGTTGGTGCCGAGCTCCCCGGTCCCTGGAGCTTAGCTTCCAGGAGGCCATCTCAGAGGGTCCTGGGGGTCATTTGGAGCGGATTGAGCGCTCACTTCCAAGGCCTCTGGAGCTCAGGGGCCCGGCTAGAGCAGCCGACATGCCCAGCCTCTGGAGGTCCACGGCCGGGCTTGTTGGTGCCGAGCTCCCCGGTCCCTGGAGCTTAGCTTCCAGGAGGCCGTCTCAGAGGGTCCTGGGGGTCATTTGGAGCGGATTGAGCGCTCACTTCCAAGGCCTCTGGAGCTCAGGGGCCCGGCTGGAGCAGCCGACGTGCCCAGCCTCTGGAGGTCCACGGGCGGGCTTGTTGGTGCCGAGCTCCCCGGTCCCTGGAGCTTAGCTTCCAGGAGGCCATCTCAGAGGGTCCTGGGGGTCATTTGGAGCGGATTGAGCGCTCACTTCCAAGGCCTCTGGAGCTCAGGGGCCCGGCTGGAGCAGCCGACGTGCCCAGCCTCTGGAGCTGACGTGCCCAGCCTCTGGAGGTCCACGGGCGGGCTTGTTGGTGCCGAGCTCCCCGGTCCCTGGAGCTTAGCTTCCAGGAGGCCATCTCAGAGGGTCCTGGGGGTCATTTGGAGCGGATTGAGCGCTCACTTCCAAGGCCTCTGGAGCTCAGGGGCCCGGCTGGAGCAGCCGACGTGCCCAGCCTCTGGAGCTGACGTGCCCAGCCTATGGAGGTCCACGGGCGGGCTTGTTGGTGCCGAGCTCCCCGGTCCCTGGAGCTTAGCTTCCAGGAGGCCATCTCAGAGGGTCCTGGGGGTCATTTGGAGCGGATTGAGCGCTCACTTCCAAGGCCTCTGGAGCTCAGGGGCCCGGCTAGAGCAGCCGACGTGCCCAGCCTCTGGAGGTCCACGGCCGGGCTTGTTGGTGCCGAGCTCCCCGGTCCCTGGAGCTTAGCTTCCAGGAGGCCGTCTCAGAGGGTCCTGGGGGTCATTTGGAGCGGATTGAGCGCTCACTTCCAAGGCCTCTGGAGCTCAGGGGCCCGGCTGGAGCAGCCGACGTGCCCAGCCTCTGGAGCTGACGTGCCCAGCCTATGGAGGTCCACGGCCGGGCTTGTTGGTGCCGAGCTCCCCGGTCCCTGGAGCTTAGCTTCCAGGAGGCCTTCTCAGAGGGTCCTGGGGGTCATTTGGAGCGGATTGAGCGCTCACTTCCAAGGCCTCTGGAGCTCAGGGGCCCGGCTGGAGCAGCCGACGTGCCCAGCCTCTGGAGGTCCACGGCCGGGCTTGCGGGTGCCGACCTCCCCACCCTTGGTACTCCAGTTTTAATTACAAACGTAAAATCCTAATCACTAACACGTCCAAATTTTTCTGCGCCCCTGGTACTCCATTTTAAATTACAAAAATAAAATCCTAATCACTAACACTTCCAAATTTTCCCTGCACCCCTGGTACTCCAGTTTAAATGACAAACATAAAATCCCGATCACTAATACTTCCAAAAACCCTCGTCGGATTGACAAAGAAGACGATCCAGCGCGGGGGTCTCCGCATCTTGGATCGGCCGGCCGAAGCACCGCCGTATTTCCCGTGGTCACAGTCTAAATATTCGGGTAGGCTCTGGTCTTATTCTTGCTTTGCTTTGCTGGTTTCCAGTGTCATGGTGTGTTTCTTTTTAGCTCATGTGCGTCTGAGTAATAAGAAATAGAAAATGATAAATGTTAAAAAAGGCTTCTCTATACAAAATACACATTTCAATTAATACATTTATGATATAGATGAGTGCGTTGATTGGCATTTGTGCTGTTTTGGTGTTATAATGTGTCCAACCTGTACCGATTCCAAAAATGAAATCATAATAACTAACAGCTCCAAATTTTTCTGCGCCCCTGGTACTCCATTTTAAATTACAAAAATAAAATCCTAATCACTAACACTTCCAAATTTTCCCTGCACCCCTGGTACTCCAGTTTAAATGACAAACATAAAATCCCAATCACTGTTACTTCCAAAAACCCTCGTCGGATTGACAAAGAAGACGATCCAGCGCGGGGGTCTCCGCCACCGCCGTTTTTCCCGTGGTCACTGTCTAAATATTCGGGTAGGCCCTGGTCTTATTCTTGCTTTGCTTTGCTGGTTTCCAGTGTCATGGTGTGTTTCTTTTTAGCTTGTGTGTGTCTGAGTAATTGGAAATAGAAAATGATAAATATTAAAAAAGGCTTCTCTATACAAAATACACATTTCAATGAATACATTTATGATATAGATGAGTGCGTTGATTGGCATTTGTGCTGTTTTGGTGTTATAATGTGTCCAACCTGTACCGATTCCAAAGATGAAATCATAATAACTAACACCTCCAAATTTTTCTGCGCCCCTGGTACTCCATCTTAAATTACAAAAATAAAATCCTAATCACTAACACTTCCAAATTTTCCCTGCGCCCCTGGTACTCCAGTGTGGACTTAGTCATATTTCGGCTAAGTCCAAAATGGAATACCAGGGGCACGAAAGCTGAAACGGAGTACCAGGGGCGCGAGCTTCCAGCGGGTGCGGCTATTGGCTTCGTCCCAGGAGGTGTGCTTAAGTGTGGGTACGCAGGTCCGGCTGGGGCGCAAGGTTCCTGGAGAGTCCATCTCTGGCTCTCCACAGGGAGACTTCTGGAGCCGTCGTGCCCGCCTCTGGAGGTCCACGGCCGGGCTTGTTGGTGCCGCCCCCCCCCCGGTCCCTGGAGCTGAGCTTCCAGGAGGCCATCTCAGAGGGTCCTGGGGGTCATTTGGAGCGGATTGAGCGCTCACTTCCAAGGTCTCTGGAGCTCAGGGGCCAGGCTGGAGCAGCGGACGTGCCCAGCCTCTGGAGGTCCACGGCCGGGCTTGTTGGTGCCGACCTCCCCGGTCTCTGGAGCTGAGCTTCCAGGAGGCCATCTCAGAGGGTCCTGGGGGTCATTTGGAGCGGATTGAGCGCTCACTTCCAAGGTCTCTGGAGCTCAGGGGCCAGGCTAGAGCAGCCGACGTGCCCAGCCTCTGGAGGTCCACGGGCGGGCTTGTTGGTGCCGAGCTCCCCGGTCCCTGGAGCTTAGCTTCCAGGAGGCCATCTCAGAGGGTCCTGGGGGTCATTTGGAGCGGATTGAGCGCTCACTTCCAAGGCCTCTGGAGCTCAGGGGCCCGGCTGGAGCAGCCGACGTGCCCAGCCTCTGGAGCTGACGTGCCCAGCCTATGGAGGTCCACGGGCGGGCTTGTTGGTGCCGAGCTCCCCGGTCCCTGGAGCTTAGCTTCCAGGAGGCCATCTCAGAGGGTCCTGGGGGTCATTTGGAGCGGATTGAGCGCTCACTTCCAAGGCCTCTGGAGCTCAGGGGCCCGGCTAGAGCAGCCGACATGCCCAGCCTCTGGAGGTCCACGGCCGGGCTTGTTGGTGCCGAGCTCCCCGGTCCCTGGAGCTTAGCTTCCAGGA
This sequence comes from Pagrus pagrus, assembly GCF_965226575.1. Classification (NCBI taxonomy): domain Eukaryota; kingdom Metazoa; phylum Chordata; class Actinopteri; order Spariformes; family Sparidae; genus Pagrus; species Pagrus pagrus. The sequence continues at coordinate 5,976 of NW_028175193.1, read as the reverse complement.
GGCCGTCTCAGAGGGTCCTGGGGGTCATTTGGAGCGGATTGAGCGCTCACTTCCAAGGCCTCTGGAGCTCAGGGGCCCGGCTGGAGCAGCCGAGTGCCCAGCCTCTGGAGCTGACGTGCCCAGCCTCTGGAGGTCCACGGCCGGGCTTGTTGGTGCCGAGCTCCCCGGTCCCTGGAGCTTAGCTTCCAGGAGGCCATCTCAGAGGGTCCTGGGGGTCATTTGGAGCGGATTGAGCGCTCACTTCCAAGGCCTCTGGAGCTCAGGGGCCCGGCTGGAGCAGCCGACGTGCCCAGCCTCTGGAGCTGACGTGCCCAGCCTATGGAGGTCCACGGGCGGGCTTGTTGGTGCCGAGCTCCCCGGTCCCTGGAGCTTAGCTTCCAGGAGGCCATCTCAGAGGGTCCTGGGGGTCATTTGGAGCGGATTGAGCGCTCACTTCCAAGGCCTCTGGAGCTCAGGGGCCCGGCTGGAGCAGCCGACGTGCCCAGCCTCTGGAGCTGACGTGCCCAGCCTATGGAGGTCCACGGGCGGGCTTGTTGGTGCCGAGCTCCCCGGTCCCTGGAGCTTAGCTTCCAGGAGGCCATCTCAGAGGGTCCTGGGGGTCATTTGGAGCGGATTGAGCGCTCACTTCCAAGGCCTCTGGAGCTCAGGGGCCCGGCTGGAGCAGCCGACGTGCCCAGCCTCTGGAGCTGACGTGCCCAGCCTATGGAGGTCCACGGGCGGGCTTGTTGGTGCCGAGCTCCCCGGTCCCTGGAGCTTAGCTTCCAGGAGGCCATCTCAGAGGGTCCTGGGGGTCATTTGGAGCGGATTGAGCGCTCACTTCCAAGGCCTCTGGAGCTCAGGGGCCCGGCTAGAGCAGCCGACATGCCCAGCCTCTGGAGGTCCACGGCCGGGCTTGTTGGTGCCGAGCTCCCCGGTCCCTGGAGCTTAGCTTCCAGGAGGCCGTCTCAGAGGGTCCTGGGGGTCATTTGGAGCGGATTGAGCGCTCACTTCCAAGGCCTCTGGAGCTCAGGGGCCCGGCTGGAGCAGCTGACGCGTTTATATACATATATACACCAATACATATTTATGTATATATATATATATATATATATATATATATATATATATATATATATACACATATATACATATATGTATATATATATATATATATATCTATATATACATACTTAAATCATAACTAATAAATACTCTGTAATTGAATGATGTCATATATGTCAAGACAGACATATATCAAGACAAGCATGGCACGTATTCCATATAAGTGAACCTCTATCCTAAATTATGTCCATGCTCTGATTGGCCGAGAGCGAGCCAATGAAAGGCTTTAAATAGCCCTTCCATCAAGTGCATCCATTTAGATGCACTTGTTGGATGCAACACTGAGGTAAGACCAATTTCAAGTCATCATCTAACGCTACTAATGCTTCCATATTTGCAATGAGATTCACTAAATAACATCCAGAAAGTGAATATTTCTCACTAAGACTTCCAAATTCAGCCTAATTTCTACTAATTGATTCCAGAAAGTGAATATTTCTTACCAAGGCTTCCAAATTCAGCCTAATTTCTACTAATTGATTCCAGAAAGTGAATATTTCTCACTAAGACTTCCAAATTCAGCCTAATTTCTACTAATTGATTCCAGAAAGTGAATATTTCTTACCAAGGCTTCCAAATTCAGCCTAATTTTTACTAATTGATTTCAGAAAGTGAATATTTATTACAAGGCTTCCAAATTCTAATGTAGGTAATTCTAGGTAATGAGTAACGATAACGGACTAATAAACTAATAGACTAATAACGTCTGTCTGCTTGTCTTCACCAGAGAAAAAGATGCCACGGAGTCCAGTCCCGTGTCCAGTCTGTGCGGTGCCCTATGTTGCTGTTCGCCAGCATCTGGTCAAGTACCACCAGATTGGAAACTCCATAGAATTGAAGCTGCTCCTCGGCTACGCTTCGGCGACGTAAGTACCGTTCGGTGGCTCTGATGAATCGCGTCTCACACCTCCGCTTTTGTTTCCTTAATGGTGTCGCGTTTATTATTGTTAATTTTGAATTGTCATTTTTTTCTTTTCTTTTTTTTTCTTTTCTTCTCTTATTTCCAGCCATAACGGCAGGCTAACATGTCCCATATGCAAACGCAAAAAGCTATCCCGGCTGGACAAGCATGTGGAGAATATGCACGGCGGGCTGAAGGTTAGTTCCTCTGTCCGCCTTGATTTAAAATACACAATATCAACATGTGCTATTGGCGTACACGTGTCGTGCTGAGATTTAACCTTCAATGTGCTTTCTTGCCATTACAGAAAGAGACTCAGAAAAATATTCTGAGGATCGCCAAACGGAGTGCCAAATTGAAAGCCCTGAGGAGGCTGAGGAAGTCCAATCCCCTGCCAGCGATGATGACCACCCTGGACCAGGAGAAGCTGACGTCGAGCAGTGATGGAGATGGAGATGGAGATGAGGATGGAGATGGAGATGAGGATGGAGATGAGGATGGAGTTGGAGATGCCACCGCCAGCCCCAGCAGCAGCAGCAGCGCCAGCGCCAGTGCCAGCGCCAGCACCAGCACCAGCCACAGCGCCAGCACCAGCACTCTCTCTTCCTGTGGTCATGCCTTACCTCTACGGAAAAACTGTAACGGCTGCGTCGGTCTCAGGGTAAGAATTCACCGGCTGAGGAGCGACACGAATACTTGGATGACATCATCGACTCCTTCTCGGGAGCAGCAGGAGTCCACCCAGCAGCAGCAGCAGCAGCAGGAGGAGGAGGAGGAGTTGTCCACCCCTTCTCTTCATCATCATGATCAGCAGCAGCAGTCCTCCACCCCGCAGCACCCGCAGCAGTCGTCCACCCCGCAGCAGCAGCAGTCGTCCACCCCGCAGCAGTCGTCCACCCCGCAGCAGCAGCAGTCGTCCACCCCGCAGCACCCGCAGCAGTCGTCCACCCCGCAGCACCTGCAGTCGCCGTCCACCCCTCACCAGCAGCAGTCGTCGTCCTCTTCGTCCACCACGCCAAAGAAGATGCTGGAGTACAACCCTCAGACTCCAGGGAGTTCTGCGCGTAAAAAATTCGAGAGGAGAAAAATTGTGAGCGACCCGACCAAGCTACCTCGCTATGGTATTTACATTTTTGTATTACTCGCATATAAGATATTCTTGTTGTTTATGTTGTTGTTGTTGTTCTCCTAATAATCGATACAATTTGCTAATAATTCCAAAAAACAAATTTTAATCTCTTTATCTTTCACATATTGTATCCACATCGCACGTGCGTTTGGTGCAGGTTTTCCAAATAATCGATACAATTTGCTAATAATTCCAAAAAACAAATTTTAATCTCTTTATCTTTCACATATTGTATCCACATCGCACGTGCGTTTGGTGCAGGTTTTCCAAATAATCGATACAATTTGCTAATAATTCCAAAAAACAAATTTTAATCTCTTTATCTTTCCCATATTGTATCCACATCGCACGTGCGTTTGGTGCAGGTTTTCCAAATAATCGATACAATTTGCTAATAATTCCAAAAAGCGAATTTTAATCTCTTTATCTTTCACATATTGTATCCACATCGCACGTGCGTTTGGTGCAGGTTTTCCAAATAATCGATACAATTTGCTAATAATTACAATTTGCTAATAATTCCAAAAAGCGAATTTTAATCTCTTTATCTTTCACATATTGTATCCACATCGCACGTGCGTTTGGTGCAGGTTTTCCAAATAATCGATACAATTTGCTAATAATTCCAAAAAGCGAATTTTAATCTCTTTATCTTTCACATATTGTATCCACATCGCACGTGCGTTTTGTGCAGGTTTTCCAAATAATCGATACAATTTGCTAATAATTCCAAACAACCCTTATAACAATAAAATTCTCTTTCCCTTTCACACAGAAAAAATTCTCGACTTGTGGTTCAAGAACATCGCCGCTGGAAACAGGAGACAGGAGGAGAACGCGAGGATGCGGGTTGCACACGCCCGACGGTGGATGCTCTTCATGGCAGACCGCAGTATACCGGAGATGACGTTCAGTTTTTTGAGAAACACTGAGAGGCTGCTTGAGTAAATACTTTAATACTCTTTTTAACTTTCTTGTGTCTATCAAACACTACGTGTAACCGAGAGGAAGGGAGAGAGTAGCACGTTGCAAATCTACTAGGTGTGCTAATCTGTGTGTGTGTGTGTGTGTGTGTCTCTCTCTCTCTCTCTCTCTCTCTCTCTCTCTCTCTCTCACTCACTCTCTCTCACTCACTCACTCAGATGGCGGGACACGCTCAAAAAATATGCTGTCACAACGCAGCTAATTATTCTTGGCAACGTGAGGGCATTTCTACAATTCCTCTTGGAGGCACAACTCCAGGAGGTCAAGGCTCCTCAAAAATTACTGAGAGGAGTTATTTTCATCTTGAAGTCTGCTGCAAGAATGTGCAAAAAGGACATTGTGACGCATCGGCAATCTGTCAGGATGAAAAAAACTAGTAGGTTTAACCGCATCTGTTTTTATTTTTTATTTATTCTTATTCTTACTATTTTATTATTATTATTATTATTATTGTTATTATTTATTCATTTATTTATTTATTTATTTTTATCTCGCCAGTCACGACACCATCATTTACTTGAAATCCGGTTTGTGTCTGACTTTCAGGTTTGCTTGTGAAGGCCGCCCACATCAGCTCCTACCTCCGGCAGGTGCGAAGAGAGATACCGGCTGCACTGCGTAAGTATTTCGGTTACCGGCGTTTGAAAACTCAGATAAGACGAAGATGGTTGTGGCACGCTAGTTGAAAATGTCCTTCTGCTTTACAGTGCGCCTGGAAAAACGGCCAAACAGAAAAAAGTTGGATCATTTCTACGGACTCATCGCCGGATTCATTGTCTGTACGACGGGCCACAGGAGGGGGGTCCTGGCAAACCTAAAGGTGGAGGAGGTGACGGCGGCAGACTGTGACAGGAATGGCAGACGTATAATTGGGGTAAGAGCGTGCTGTGTTGGCAGACTTGGAGATGTATTTCGTGCAGTGTTTTCCAAATAGTGGATACAATTTGCTAATAATTACAAACAACGCATTTTAGTCTCTTTATCTTTCACATATTGCATCCGCAAAGCACGTGCGTTTGGAGGTGCGTTTCCTGCAGTGTTTTCCAAATAGTCGCTACAATTTGCTAATAATTACAAACAACGCATTTTAGTCTCTTTATCTTTCACATATTGCATCCGCAAAGCACGTGCGTTTGGAGGTGCGTTTCCTGCAGTGTTTTCCAAATAGTCGATACAATTTGCTAATAATTACAAACAACGCATTTTAGTCTCTTTATCTTTCACATATTGCATCCGCAAAGCACGTGCGTTTGGAGGTGCGTTTCGTGCAGTGTTTTCCAAATAGTGGATACAATTTGCTAATAATTACAAACAACGCATTTTAGTCTCTTTATCTTTCACATATTGCATCCGCAAAGCACGTGCGTTTGGAGGTGCGTTTCCTGCAGTGTTTTCCAAATAGTGGATACAATTTGCTAATAATTACAAACAACGCATTTTAGTCTCTTTATCTTTCACATATTGCATCCGCAAAGCACGTGCGTTTGGAGGTGCGTTTCCTGCAGTGTTTTCCAAATAGTCGCTACAATTTGCTAATAATTACAAACAACGCATTTTAGTCTCTTTATCTTTCACATATTGCATCCGCAAAGCACGTGCGTTTGGAGGTGCGTTTCCTGCAGTGTTTTCCAAATAGTCGATACAATTTGCTAATAATTACAAACAACGCATTTTAGTCTCTTTATCTTTCACATATTGCATCCGCAAAGCACGTGCGTTTGGAGGTGTGTTTCGTGCAGTGTTTTCCAAATAGTGGATACAATTTGCTAATAATTTTAAATAGTCGATCCATACTTGCTAATAGTTCCAAAGAAAGTATTTTAATCTCTTTATCTTTCAGATAATGTATCCATATCACAGT
>NW_028175194.1:62500-77486 GCF_965226575.1 Pagrus pagrus | reverse complement strand
ATGTTTTCTTATTAACGCACGCTCACCACTGCAGAACATTCAAGCAGGGGGAAATTGACCGGACAGACATCGATGTCGGTGGAAATCCTTTGTATCAGCTGATGTGCGCGTCAAAATGGGAGAAAACCTCATCAGCTGGTCTCACAGCATCTAATCCTGTCTGACAAACACCACAACGATTTCCTCAGCGACCAAGTCCAGGACAATATCTGGCCTGAGGTCGCTCAGCGGCCGGGTGACAACCATGCTAATGTAGCTGATATCCACTCCATTATTTTATCTGTTGGTCACAGAAACCTTAATGACCAAACCTGATTGTCACGTTTACTTATTTACATTTACAACAAAAAGGGAACACGGCATCTCGAATGATTCGCCCCAGACCCGGTGTGATTAGTTGTCATGCAGGAAATTAATATTTGTGCAACATTGTCGAATAGTTAATGAAACTCAAATTCTTCAGTATCTGCTTGTTTTTCACAAACTGCCTTGAATTGAATACTTTTTTAAAATATCTACTAAAACACTCCTCAGCAATTTTTATCGGTGTTGACTGAAACTGTCGTCAAAGTCCTCTTCAGATGTCTTCGGTACTGAACCTTCCTCTGTATCTTCTGTAACATCTTTCTGCTTTACGTGGAAAAACATTCATATCAAAGTTGTCGGTTTCAGATCAGCTCACTCAGGATGTGTTTTTATTTCCTGTCGCTATTTAAATCAGATGAACTTGAGGTTATTCATGAGTCAGTTCCTGATGAAAAACGTCTCTTGAGTTGTGAAATATACTTGTGTGTTTTTTTAGGAGGTGACATCAGAGATCAGCATTAACCTCCACTTCACTGCTGAGACCTGACGCTCTGAAGATCAACTGTGAGTACTGGACAGTAATTATTCTCATTTCTAAGTTTGTCTCAAAATCAAGATAAATAACTGTATTGTGCACGAGTGTCGGCTGTTCCTACTGAGGATTTTCATCTTTTATTTGTCGGATGATGATCTTTTGAGGGTCCTGGTGGGTCGAGTTAGGATAACACTTTATTTGGATAGTCCTCCTACAGAGAGTTTACAGAGTGTTTGTAACATTTCAACAGTTTATTATTTGAGATTTAACCTAAATGTATGTAAAATTATACTAAACTTCTCTCCCAGTCGAGCCCAAAGTACATTCAAAGCTGTTGTTGAACTATTTGGAGTACAGAAATGGTTTTGGGCTCTTTTGAAAGGTTATAAGCTGAAAATCCCCCCAGAGGGACGTCAGCAGCTCTGTAAGTCATTGATCTATAGGAGATTGAATACACTGAATTACTTATTTCTGTTTCTCTCCTTAATTCTTTAATGCAAAAATCGGCCTGCAGATGAGCTGCAACTGCTCATATCAGATGGAAAACACAATGGGTCCACATCATATAGTCTGACATGGTCCAAGTTAAAAATTAGTAACAATATCACTGAAAATGAGGAAATATTCAAGCACCTGCCAAAGAAAACAGCCCATTTATGACCTCACTATCCCCCTGCTGAGAGTAACAGGAGCATTAAACTCATTATAGTTCTTTATTTCCTTATCAGCACTAACTTTGTGCATATAAAGAGTCAAAAACAAGAGCTGAGGTGGAAAAACAGACTATTCAAAGAGCAAAATGCATAAAACAACATAAACTTGCATATTTTCCAACTTTATGGCTTCAAAAACAGATATAAACTATATTTTTCTTCTTCTTTGAATGAATTATATATATATATATATATATATATATATATGTATAGAGTCTTTTAACCGACAAAAGATTTATTTACCTCTTGGCCATATCGCTCCAAAATATGACGTACATGTGTACTGCTACGCCGATGACACCCAGCTCTATCTATCCACCAGGCGGATCCAGATAAACTACCAAGCTAGTAGTTTTCCTTTTGCTAGGCCAAGCTAACAATCTCCTGGGTTCATGTTTACTGTACAGGCCTGCTGAAAGTGCTATCAATCTTCCCATTTCTCAGTAAGAATGACTACTAAACTACTTTAAGGGTTGAAAAGTAGGGATGAAGCATCACTTGGGATGAAGTGATGTTGTGTAAAATGTTGTGTTCTCCTTTACAGATTTAACAGCAACAAATCTCCACGTCGCAGTGACTCAACAAATGCACCATCGATGGTCTGAACGATCAGCATGTCAGCAATAACTTTTTTCTTGGTGCTTCAAACAGAGACTTTCTGTCTTTGTTCTGTGTCTCCTGCTTTATCCTCATCTTTCACTTTCTTATTCTCTGAAAAACTGCAGCATCGTTTACTCCGAGGATGCCTCGGCTGAGATGTTACTGGATTGCTCAAACCGTAAACTTGTTGCTGTCCCTGATGACATCCCTAAAGATGCAGTCTCAGTTAAACTCTTCCTCAATAGGCTTCAACAGATTAACAGGGAGGACTTTGGCATCTTGTCAAAGCTAAAAGTTTTGTTCCTTAACTCAAATCGAATCACTCATGTGGACGATGGAGCTTTCATCCATATGGTGTCGCTGACAGAGCTCTGGATGAGTTTTAACAAACTCACCAACCTGACAAGAAACCTCTTCCAGGGGCTGTCAAATCTTACCAGCCTGAACCTAGCAATGAACAATATTCAGTTCATTCATCCCTCCGCCTTTGAGTCCCTGTCCAGCTTACAAACCTTAATTCTCAACAGCAATAAGCTCCAACACGTCGCTGACATTCAGCCCATCCTACAGCTGCCACGCCTCAAGAATCTGAGTGTGAGCAATAATCCATTTCCCTCTTTTCAGACCAAAGATCTGCCGCTGAACACAACCTCAGGCCTGAAGAGGTTGTTTGTTTCTTTTAATAAGTTTGAAAATTTCAGCATCACATCACAGATCTTTCCCGACCTTGAGATGATAGATCTTTCTCAAAGTAGCTTGAAATGGGTCGAACCTGACAGGACTTTACTGAGGAACATAACTCGACTGTACTTCAGTCAGACTGTGATTCCTTTTGACGAGATCCAAAACATCCTGCAGAGCGCTGACTCACTGATGGATCTCAGACTGAATGGTATGGAGGAGTGGATCCACAAAGGTCTCTTAGCCACGGCCTGCAAAATACCCACACTTGAGATTCTGGATCTGGTTTTTAACGATGACGCCAATTTAAGTGCAAAACTTGTAACTTGCTCTCAGCTCAGTCAGCTTTACATGTCCGTCACACAAATGACTGAACTGCCCAAAGGCTCGCTACGGTTGATGAAGCGACTGCAGTCTCTAATCTTAGACTCCAACTTCCTTACCAAAGTGCCTGATGACATCAGGAGTCTCTCCTCTCTCGAAAACCTAAAACTTAATGACAATCGGATCTCTACACTGGGCTGTGAGGATTTTGTAAACACAACACATCTCAAAAAGCTTTATCTGAACGACAACCGCATCGCCAAACTGGACAGGTGTGTCTTTAAAAATCTTAATGAGCTGAGGGTTTTAGATATGAGTCACAACCTGCTGTGGACATTCGGAGGCACCTTTGAAATAGGCCCACAGCAGCTCGAGTCCTTGGATTTGAGAAAAAACTACATACATAGCCTTGAAAATGGCGTTTTTAAAGGTTTAAGGTCCCTAAAATATTTGAATGTGGTGTCAGATAAAACTGGAAATGTGAAACGATTGGCGTTTGACGGCATGAAGAACCTGAGAACTCTTTACGCAACTCTTCCATATGTGTATGAGAGTAACTTTGTAGGATTATCGCGGCTGGAAAATTTTACAATCTACTTAAATACTGATTTAAAAAGTGCTCGTCCAGGTCCTCGTCCAGGTTTGTTCCAATTAAAATCTATGAAGTTTCTCACCATAACATACAGGGACAATCAACATGACTACCCCTTTGACGTACCGGTAGAAATGCTCCGGGCCATGAAACATTTAGAGAACTTCAAAGCTGAGAATATATACGTCTCTGCTCCATCTCCGAACACATTTCAGTTCAACCCTCAGCTCAAAAGTCTGACGATTAGAAGGACCGATTTGTCAGATTTGGGTCCTGAACTTTTTAAGCCGATCCTGAACCTGCAGGCTCTCGATCTGTCGAACAGTAAGCTCAAGGCTTTGGATTTTCTGGCCCAGGCCAACCTCTCTGCGCTCAGATGTTTGAAACTGAGTGACAATGAGATAACAGTGATCAACGAGAAGATCTTCCAGTCTCTCCCTTCTCTGACATACCTGGACCTTGGGAACAACCCTTTCACCTGTGACTGCTCTAATGCCGGTTTTATCCAATGGGTGAAGAGCAACAACCAAACATATGTTGTTAACGGCTATCAGTACACCTGTTCCTTTCCTGTGGGTGAGCAGGGAAGCAAGCTGCTGGACTTTGACATCCAGTCCTGTTGGATAGACGTTGGTTTCTCCTGTTTCATTTCCAGCACTTGTGTGGTTGTGCTAACTCTCCTCACATCCTTCATCTACCACTTTCTGAGGTGGCAGCTGGTTTACACTTTCTACCTCTTCCGGGCCTTCCTCTACGACAGCAAGAAGAGGAAGAAGGGAGCCCCTAACCTCTACGATGCCTTTGTATCCTACAACGTTGAAGATGAGGACTGGGTTTACAGAGAGATGCTGCCAGTGCTGGAGGGAGAGCAGGGCTGGAGACTGTGTCTGCACCACAGAGACTTCGAGCCAGGTAAACACTCCCTCTGTACGTCCTCATTAATTCACCTATCGTACAGCACCGACACCTTCGCAGATTCAGACACAGCTCGCTGACATTTCTGACTTCAAGACATAGACTGTCCTCACTAGAAAATGTGTTAGTTTTTGACGACTTGGGAGTAAGACTCAAAAATCTTTTTTTTCTTTACAAATAGGACCTTTAAAGCAGAAACAGACAACTTTTGCAACTTTCTCCCTCCAAGTGTTTCAATGTGGTATTACTGTTGGCGACACTTTCACAAAGGGACTCCCTAAAAACTTTGTATTTTGCTCAGATAGTCGTGGTTTTGCAGGATGTAGCAGTGCACGCTTCAGCGAGCTCCGTGATCGTCCGCCTGCTCTGCTCTGACTGCAGATTGTTTTTCAATAGTTTGTGTATTTAACCTCATCTCTGTGCATGGAAGGTGATATTCTACATCGTAGGACTGTTAGGGCGGCGCTGTGAGCAGTTTTCTGCTGGAAAACACTTTGAAGGTGGGTCTTTAGAGGATATAATATAAAAATACCTAGTTAGTGATGAATCTGAATACTGAGCTCACTCAAAAGTCATAGTTTTAATCTACCCAGAGTTTGTATTCTGCGAGTGATTGGAGTTTTGTTTTATGGCCTTTTACTATGAGACTTCATGTATTTATTGTTTTCAGGTATTTAAATGAATATTTCCACTTTTCAGTCGCAGTTTCTTTCAGTTTAGTTGATGAAAATACTGCGTTAGGTTTTGGAAACGATCCTTGTCTGGTTTAAATTAATAAAGCAGCGTTCACCATTCGACGTAACCAGACACCCAGCGACACTGTGTGACACAGATCAACGGTGCCACCACCGGCTCAATACCTTTTTAAGATTTTAGGGAATCGCCTGCGTTAGCAACACGGCTACTGCTAGCAGCCTGGCTACTGTCCGAAGAAAAACCCAGAAACTCTGATCTTAGTGCTATGAAAAGGCAATAAACATGTTTATGATGCTATTTTTACCTTTACCAGAGGACTTTATTACCTTTATCACCAATTAATTCATGTTCAATACAAAGACCTAAACATAACAACTTACCGTACTTTTACTTAAAGTAAATTAAGACTTCTTCAACCAGATTTACAGTTTATGAGCTCAAAGTGAACCATCATCCTTTGTGCATTTTGTTTTTATAGGACGGGTTTTGTTTACGCATCACTGAGTGATATTTGAGACGACTATTATTATTATTATTATTATTATTATTATTATTAGGAGTTTAATTGAAACAGCATTTGTTGTTTCAAAAGCCAAAGATGACACTCTGATTTGAAGTCCTCTCTTCCTCCTCCTCTTGTCCTCCTCCTCTCGGTGGTGCTGTGAAGGGCCGAGATGCTGCAGTTTATTTTTAAAGCGTCTTCATCACACTGGAGGGTTTCACGTCCCCTTCACAGGTGAACTGACACTTGAAGCCGCCTCATTGAATGTGGTGTCAGAGCAGAGTGAGATATTTTTATTGAGAACTTTTCAGATTTAAAAATGTACCTCAGCTCTCTGCAGCCTGAGAGTCAATATCAACCTTAAAAAAATCAATGTTGGTCGAAGGTTTGTTGAAGCTGCAGTGAACTCTGCCTCCACCGGCTGTGAGGAGATAACCTACACGAGGTACATTTGTCTTCCTGCTGATTCAGGCCATGATTTAGTGTCACAGTATTTCCTCCCTGCAAACCATTATCTCCAACTCTATTCAAGCAAAAGTTCATTTTAATGTTCACTGAGCTGCTCAAGAAGTCTGTTCCTGCACATATTTTACAATACTGATGGAAGATTTCCTGTTTGAATAGAGTCATTTTCCAAACAACGACTTCATACTTTCAGACAGAAGTAGACAGAAGCATCTTTTTCATTTCTAGACCCTTAAGCTCTTTTGTGTAAATGACACCTGTCAGACTTTAGCTAGCTAGCTAATTAATCCCTCTTTTTGACCGAGGTGGTTTGAGAGCTTGTTCGTACACGCTGGTCCAAAGTGTTTGCAACAGTCTCCAGGTGAATGTTTCCAGCTGAGTCGTTTAAAAACAAGAACCAGTGAGATGGGTCTTAAATATGCAGTTGGTGGTCACATGATGTCCGAACTGTCGTCTCCACAGGTAAGGCCATAATCGAGAACATCACAGACGCCATCTACGGCAGCAGGAAGACCATCTGTGTGATCAGCCAGCAGTACCTGCAGAGCGAGTGGTGCTCCAGAGAGATCCAGATGGCCAGGTGGGGGCGCTGCCTTAATTTATCCCTTCGTTCTTCAAATAGAGTGTAATGGGTACATGCAGAAGAGGGAGTGTAACATCAAGCACGTAAGACGACAATAATAAACAAAAACTAAATAATAGAAGAAAAAGGATCCAGCTCTCTGGTCTGTCCTGTTTCTCCTGCAGCTTCCGTCTGTTTGACGAGCAGAAGGACATCCTGGTCCTGTTGTTTCTGGAGGAGATCCCGGCCCATCAGCTGTCTCCGTACCATCGTATGAGGAAGCTGCTGAAGAGACGAACCTACCTGAGCTGGCCGCAGGCGGGTCAACACACCGGAGTCTTCTGGCAGAACGTCCGCAGAGCTCTGGAGACCGGGGACGCTCCCACAGACAACACAGACCTCCTGACTGGAGCGGCGGCCCGATGAGAACCACCTGAGAACACCTGAGAACCTGTGAGCCAGACAGCGTTGTATTAGAGGTTGTCTGTAGCCGACTTGTTGCTTGGCTAGCTTCTGTTTATAGTGTCAGTCTGGTGTTCATGTAAAGACGGACTTCAGGGTAGTTTTTGGATCTTTCTCAAACCCCGTCCTTAAAGTGACATTTATGTGCAACTAACTAGTAAATACTTTTTGCAGGAAATATAATGCTGACCGGATGATATTTTGGATTAACATAACGAGGAATTGTTGTACATTAATTTAACAGGCAAGTAAAAAAATGTTGATACTGAACATATCAGTAAAATGTGTCCTGAGAAATAACTTAGTTTGTTTTCCACCAAAATTGGGTTTGTTGTAATACCCAATCCACTCGCAGTGATTAAAGCACGATTAAACTTTGTTACGTTTCAGCTTGGTTAAGGTTAAAGAACAGTGACCTGAGAAATATCACGACCTTTCTTAACTTTAACCAAAGAGCTTGTGTTGCCTGGACTCATCCAGTGAACAGCTCGCTGCCATGAATGTATGTTTATCATCACAACATAAATATGAAGACAATTTAGTGAAATACAAACTTCGTATCTCAGAGACTGGGTTGTCTCAGAGCGAAACCAGCTCTCACTCGACTTCAAACAGCTTGTTTTTGACAGTTTTTATGTTTTGCAGCCTCCTTTTATTTTAGAGGTATAAACTGTATATACATTATAATTAATCTCATTATTTCTATTCATTTAATCCACTCAAATAGATTTAGTTACAGTGTGAAAGTGGCTTTTGCATTTTGGTAACTTTTATCTCGTTTATGAATTTACATCCTGTTTTTACCTGATTTTTAAACTTATTTCTTTAGTGTTAACTTTAAAATCGAACATATTAAATAATCAAACATATATAACATATGATGTGTGTAATTAACCTAAATATTCGGTGACGTGTGATTCATTTTTGTCGATATATCCTAATTTTGTAATAAACTGTCATAACATCTTCCTCAGAATATCAGAGTCGTTTCTTCATTTTTTCTCACATTTCTTGTTTTATTATAGCAATTACTTCATATCTTGTGTGTTCATTATAAAGTATGCAGCTCTTCTTTGTGCTGTAAAAAGTATCTGACAATCATACTTGAGTAAAAGTAAAGATATCGTGTTAAAATATTATTTTGGGAAAAATTGAAGTCTTAAATGTACTTAAGTAGCAAAAGTACAAGTAAAGTAAATGTATATTTAAGTTAATACAGTTTGATATGAGTCGACTGATCATCAGATCCGATGTTCAGCATGAATCAGTGATTTTTAAAAGAACTGAAAAACTGATTGCCAATGAAATAGATTGATTTAAATTCATATCATTGGGGTCCAGTCTCCAGAAACAAATGTTGGCATGTTTGGTTTCTACGATCCAAACGTGTGTTAGAGTTTGTACATGTCACGTGTTACATTTCTAAAATAAAAGTTTAGAGCTGACGTTCCTGTCGGGAGGCGGAGTTACAGGCGCGAAGGCTGCGCAGCCAGCGACCGCTGCTCCAGACAACATTTTGAGACCGCTGTATATTTTTATCGAGACGTTGGGTTTCAGCCGTGTTTGTGGAGACAGAACCGGGCTTTTTAAGACAGAACATGATGTTTTCCTAAACCTAACCAGAGAATAAACGCAGCGTTGTGACAAGAGAGAAACTGAAAATTGAAATGAAAGAACATAAAGTTTCAACATATCTGTGTGTTGGTGATTGTGAAGTACGAGCAAATGATACTTAGTACAGTACGTGAGTAAATGTACTGAGCTCGATCCATCACTGGAGACAGTATCCTGTAGGTGACAGACTCTAATGATTCAGTCTGATTATCGATTATGACTGAGCATCATGACTCCTCTGTAACTGAGAGAAACACACATCACAGACCAGCTGACAGTTTCATGTGGATGTTTTCAGTGAGATGAGCTCCGATGTAAAAACATCAGGAACTGATGATTCAGCACGTTCGACTTAGAGCGCGAGGATTTTATCATCGTCAGCGACAAACAGACGTTCACCTCAAAAACAGAAACAAACTGTCACGTGATCGTCGTTCAGTGAGCCTCGTTAATCTTTATGACCTCACTGATTACACACACTCATATTACACAGATGCTCATTAAACACTCTGTGTGTGTGTGTGTGTGTGTGTGTGTGTGTGTGTGTGTGTGTTAAAGCCGTGATGAGAGAACAAGAGAAGAAATTAAAAACTGACAGAAGTTCAGTGATGAAGACAAACTACTTTGTGTTCGTATAGATTTCACATTTAAAAATCAATATTTCATTTTATGAAGTGACTTTTTCACTCTGAGCTTTTATATTCAGTCATTTCATTGTTTTAATGTTTTTAGATTTATTTCATTATTTATGTCAGCCCACTGTTAGACTGTAAACACTGAACTGTATGTAGACTAATTATTACATGTCTCAGTTAATTTATATTGATCATCATATTACACCGAACACATGTGCACTCAACTGTCACAGTGACTCCGTGTGATCATATGAACAGACTGGATTTTAAATATATTTCAGTGTCCAACAGTGAAGCCTCCAGGGGGCGCTAGCAGCACATCAGACAACCTAATCTATTTAAATCAGGCAGCGATCTCCGGGCTGAAAAATTAAGTGCGCTGCAGTTCCTCTAACGGCCAAGTGAGGCTCTTTAAGAGCCCATGTTACAATGTTCTGATATGCACATGTTTACGGGCTGGTACAGAGAACAGTTCTGGTCTCTGTTGATCATTTCCACGCTCATAACAGTTTTAATATAACTCGTTTGTTTGAATTATATTGAGGTTTAAATTCTGTATAATTAGCTGAGACTAACTCATCTTCTCCTCTCGGACATGTTTGTAGAGTAATTCTTGGACCAATAATCTGTCTGTGTGGTTAACTGGACTGACAGACGGGAGGGGAGGGACGGACGCCAGTGTTTTGGATCAGTGTGTTGAAGATGTTTCACTTCTCATCCAAGAGGCTTCTTCAGTTCTAACTAACTGGAGGAGCTGCTGGTTTTTAAACTATGTGTGGGAGTGTCCTTAAAGGGTGTGGGGGTGTCCTTACAGAGTGTGGGAGTGTCCTTACAGAGTGTGAGTGTCCTTACAGAGTGTGGGAGTGTCCTTACAGGGTGTGGGAGTGTCCTTACATAGTGTGGGGGTGTCCTTACAGGGTGTGGGAGTGTCCTTACAGAGTGTGGGAGTGTCCTTACAGAGTGTGGGAGTGTCCTTACAGAGTGTGGGAGTGTCCTTACATAGTGTGGGGGTGTCCTTACAGAGTGTGAGTGTCCTTACAGAGTGTGGGAGTGTCCTTACAGGGTATGGGAGTGTCCTTACAGAGAGTGGGAGTGTCCTTACAGAGTGTGGGAGTGTCCTTACAGGGTATGGGAGTGTCCTTACAGAGTGTGTGAGTGTCCTTACAGAGTGTGGGAGTGTCCTTACAGAGTGTGTGAGTGTCCTTACAGAGTGTGGGAGTGTCCTTACAGAGTGTGAGAGTGTCCTTACAGAGTGTGGGAGTGTCCTTACAGAGTGTTGGAGTGTCCTTACAGGGTATGGGAGTGTCTTACAGGGTGCGGGAGTGTCCTTACAGAGTGTCGGAGTGTCCTTACAGGGTATGGGAGTGTCTTACAGGGTGCGGGAGTGTCCTTACAGAGTGTCGGAGTGTCCTTACAGAGTCGTTAAGGACATGGTGAGCTCTGAGTTTCAGAAGACATTACTTATCACCCACCTTATCACCAAGTGGCCCTAATGACTCTGAAACTCAGAGCTCACCTTCATCCTCACTCTCACTTCTCAACCTGTGTAGCAACAGGCCGCTGTGATGTGCTGTAATTCTGTATTTGACGGCTGAATGGAGGGAAACTTCTTTTCAACTTTACTTTTTTGTTTTACAAAGAAAAGACACTAACAGAAAGAGAGTCTCTGTGACCTGAACACAAAAGTTATCATGCAGCTAGCGTACAGTAAAGTATTCTGTCGGTGAATCTGCAGTCAAACTCAGGCGAGTGTTGTGATGAAATTCATTAGCTTTAGCTTCCAGCTAGGTGGGCTTGTTTGACTCACTGGTCCCCTCACAGTCCACCTCTATACCCATTTTTGATTCGCCAAGATGGCAACGGCGGGTACCGCCCACTTTGAGCTCCATTCTGGCCCTTCAGAAACCTTCAGGTGACGTCACAGTGGCCCTCGTTACTATTTTATACAGTCAGCGATTGTGTTAATACAACTTATTGATTACCTGATTCAACATATTTTATTAAATTATGACTCATACATAGTTACTCAGGTGAATATTTAAATAATAATCATATTATTGTTTGTGTCCCATTCACTGTAATAACCTGTTCACACCTCATGTTCAGGCCGTAATTATCACTACATGTTTCATGCAGTGTAATTATTTAATTAAAAGTACATTCATATTGGATGTAACGTGGTGTAATTATTGGATTTGACCTGAAAGTGTCTGAGTCTTTTTGTGTTTAACCGAGTCCAGCAGATAGCAGCATCATCACTGTGTTATTGATGGTCACATAAAGCGGCTGTATATTTAACAGCGGGTCCACTGTGTGTTATTGATCAGGGACATAAATCTGATTCAGGGTCGATCGGTGTCCACAAAAACAGCCCGGACCAGCCGCTCGCTGATTAATTAAACCTTTAATTTCCTCAGTCGATACTTCCTTAATATGCCTGTATTGATCACACTGTGTGTGTGTGTGTGTGTGTGTGTGTGTGTGTGTGTGTTCGTTGTACATCATTAGTGAGCGCTGTTCAGACTAATTAATCAAACTTGAATTACAATGAAAGAAGCATTATCAGACGTTCACTCTCTGTTCTTCATCTTTTTTACTTCTTTTAATTTCAAACTTTTTCAGCTCATTACGTTTAATTAAAAATCAAAGTTGCCTCTTAAAAATGTTAATGAATTTTTTTCTTGAACTGATAAAAAAATGACTCATTATTAAAAAAATGAGGTCAACTTTTATTTTTTCTGGAGCTTTAAGAAAAAGATGTTAGTTTCATCACTGACTGTTACAGGATGCGTTAACTCTTTGATCTTATTACCATCTTACTTCCAAAATGTAATATATTACATCGAACTAGTTAATATCATTTGAAAAGTACTTTACAGTTTTACTTCTGTCACCAAGATAACAGAAGTATGACTAAACATTACAAACTGTTGGAGAATCGTATTGTTTCTCTACTACAGCCTCATATTAAGCTGGTCTCTGTTGACTATAAAACCTGTTCCTATCAATCAAAACTTATTGATTCTCATCATTTTTCTTCTGTTCAGCTGCGTTTAGAAAACTGGAAGCTGCGCTCTGTCTCACTGGCCCTAAAGCCGTCTGAGAGGCGGCACTTGACATCGAAACACAACCCAACCTCCTGCCGACACACCGTTAAATGATTGGCTACAATCGTAGGTGATTGATTTGCTGATAGCCAATAGCAGCTTGTTGTGCCACGGCAGCGAAGATCCATGAAAGAGCCGATTGGCCTTTCAAACTGGGAGCGCTTGCTGTCGTCCAGGGGCTGTCCTGTCGGCAGCGACGTGAAGAAAACAAACATGCCAACAACAGCGGGCAGGAAGACGAGACAAAATGTGTCTTCACGACTTCATTTGATGAAAAACTCTTAACTCACATTAATTATGGAGGACCTTGTGACGTCTTCTGAAGTCAGGATTCAACAGTTTTCACCGTCTCTTTTGCTGAACACGCCGGCAAATCTGAATAAATGATTGTTCAGCGGTGACCTGGTGCGTCTGACCAGGTGGAAAACATTAAATAACACTTTATTTCAGGTGGTAACGAGGTACTGGACACAGAAACTCATAATTTTACTACATATCTTCAAAGTAAAGTAGCTTGAAGTGTTATTATTATTCATACCATCCAGACTGATGGCACACTCACTATAAGATGTTTTATTTTCAGGATGAGTTGGATGATGTGAACGTGATAAGTTGCTCGTCCTTTTTGACGTATACTGAATGTAAAGACGATATATTTCATGTTCGACTTCATCGATGTTTGTGAATAAAAGCTTATTCTGAATTTGATGGCAGCAGGTGTCATGATTTGTCATTTCCTGTTTTATTTTGTAGGCTCTACCCTCATGTGTCATGTTTAGTATTACACTTCCTGTCTTTGTCTGTTTCCTGCCTGTTTAATTACCCACATCAGTTTGAAAGGGTCACACTCAAAAGGCTCAGTCGTTAAAATCTTTATGTATTTCTATTTGTTGTAAATCTTGAAACCCTCGACACTCTTTTGTCTCTTGATGATGTCATCCAACTTTACCTTAGTTTCCAGGAAAAGTCAGTAAAAGCTGAAAACATTTTTCCAATACAGCAGATTAAAACATAAAAAGAAAATTAAAAGGTTAAATTAAGGCCATAAAGTAAAAGCAGACCCATAAAGCCACATTAAAACAAACCCACAGAGACACATTTCACCAAAGTGCTTTCAGAGAAAAACTCAACTCGAGCTTCGCGACCGTCTCCGAACTTTAATGGTCCGAAATGACACGGTTGCCTGGCAACCGGTCATCAGATAACAGCTCTTCATTTGGAGGCCGGAGACATTAAAAGTCATCGACTGGAAGAGAAGAAGAGACGGAGGAAACCTTCAGACTGAAACATGGAGCAATCTGCTGCTATTATACCTCATCTGACCTCCATTAGCCCGAGTTGACTCGCAGACTGGATTACTGTACAGAAACAGCTTCAGTGTCTCGGCATCGCTCAGGACGAGCTGCTCCCACTGACGGAGGACAGCTCCTGTTTATTACAACCCTGGTTTTAGTTTTATTATTTTGTTCATCATTCAGCAGAAACTTTAAAGCTCCTGTGAAGTCGATACAGCTCGTCTCACCTGTACGTCAGTATCAGGCCCAACGTAGTAAAAGTTTGTTAACTTAATGGCATTTTACAGTTTGTAGTTTCCTGGAAAACAATAAAAAATGTTGACGAGCCATCCTGCTGTCCATTAAACGCTCTCTTAATTTTTATGTCGCTGCGTAAAAACATAAGGCCGCTGTCAGACCCGAGTGTTTCTGGGACTGATTACTGCTCGTCAACATAACTTTATACCTTGATGATTTGTGTGAACCAGGATCATATTTTCTGGAGAACAATTTCACTTTCACTCTGACGTTTGTCTTTGAACTGCAACAGAAACAAAACAAAACTCGTTGCAGGCTTCACCTCTTCTTCTTCTGTGTCTGTGATGAAGGTTTGAAGTGTTTGCAGAGTCAACTCTTTATTTTCCTCCTTCCTTCTTTAAACCAGTCTCCAGTTCAGATCTCCTCTCTGTCTGTGAACCTCCCCTCAGGCCTCCTGCCTCCTCCCTCCTCCAGCTGACGGCTGAGTCAGACCGGACCAGAATCAAAGGAGGAGACGTGATGAATAAGAGATGAAAGGAGAGGAGGAGAGGAGAGGAGAGAGGAGAGGAGAGAGGAGAGGAGAGGAGAGGAGAGGAGAGGAGAGAGGAGGAGAGGAGAGGAGAGGAGGTGATGAAGGAGAGGTGATGAAGGAGAGGAGAGGAGAGGAGAGGAGGAGAGGAGAGAGGAAAGGAGGAGAGGAGAGGAGAGGAGAGGAGAGGAGAGGAGAGGAGAGGAGAGGAGAGGA